>NC_079191.1:194986779-195286779 GCF_029499605.1 Hyla sarda | reverse complement strand
TGTTGTTGCGAATTAATGAGACAATTGATATACTAGTGCTAGCTATGCTTATCCTATGTGAGACTCCCGATAAGCCATACGAATAGATATATTTTTTTTCATTTTACATTGATTGATTGACACAATATCATGGCATTATTTGTTAGCATACATTTTTCTTTGTATATAATGATGATGACATTCGTATCTTGTTTTATGTTTTAGCCAATTTGTAATTGTCGAGCAGTGAGTTACTAATGAATACCACAGTCTTCCTGTTCACTGGCTTGCAGGGTGTGGGTCCATTCCAGACATTAATCCTTATCCTTGCAGCCGGTGAAGCCGGAACTTACATCAAATGCCGAATCCACTGCTCGACACCTCCCTAATACTCAGGTATGCATGTATATAAACCTTCACGATTTTATGATATCTTGCCATGACTAAGAACTCTTTGGAAGTTCAAAACACGTCGGCTTTTTGTTTTTAATTCCCCTTTAGGTTTTTGTTGCTTTTGTCCATGTGTTCATATCAAGAGTTCTTAGAGAGGTAAGTTCAGTAATATCTGTACCCCTGTTCATGATATTTAGAGATTCTCTGGTGTCTGGTATTGTGCCAAGGGACTGGCGCAAGGTGAATGTGGTGCCAATCTTCAAAAAGGGCTCTAGGTCTTCCCCAGGAAACTATAGACCGGTAAATTTAACGTGCATTGTGGGTAAATTGTTTGAAGGACTTATAAGGGATTACATACAGGAATACATAGGGGATAATTGTATTATAAGTGATAGCCAGCATGGGTTTACTAAGGATAGAAGTTGTCAAACCAATCTAATTTGCTTTTATGAAGAGGTGAGTAGAAGCCTTGACAGAGGAATGGATTTTGGATTTTGCTAAAGCGTTTGATACTGTCCCTCATAGACGTCTGATAGGTAAGTTAAGGTCTTTGGGTTTGGAAATTTTAGTTTGTAACTGGATTGAACACTGGCTCATGGATCGTACCCAGAGAGTAGTGGTCAATGATTCGTACTCTGATTGGTCCCCGGTTATTAGTGGTGTACCCCAAGGTTCAGTACTGGGCCCGCTGTTGTTTAATTTATTTATCAATTATATAGAGGATGGTATTAACAGCTCTGTTTCTATCTTTGCAGATGACACCAAGCTTTGTAGCACGGTACAGTCTATAGAGGATGTGCATAAGTTACAAGATGACTTGGATAGACTAAGTGTCTGGGCATCCACTTGGCAAATGAGGTTCAATGTGGATAAATGTAGAGTTATGCATCTGGGTACTAATAACCTGCATGCATCGTATGTCTTAGGGGGGATTAAACTGTCAGAGTCACTGGTAGAGAAAGATCTGGGTGTACTTGTAGATCACAGACTACAGAATAGCATACAATGTCAGGCTGCTGCTTCCAAAGCCGGCAGGATATTGTCATGTATCAAAAGAGGCATGGACTCAAGGGACAGGGACATAATACTCCCCCTTTATAAAGCATTGGTACGGCCTCACCTGGAATATGCTGTTCAGTTTTGGGCACCTGTCCATAAAAGGGACACTGCAGAGTTGGAAAGGGTGCAGAGACGCGCGACTAAACTAATAATGGGCATGGAACATCTTAGCTATGAGGAGCGATTAAAGGAGTTACAATTGTTTAGTCTTGAGAAGAGACGTTTAAGGGGGGATATGATAAACGTATATAAGTATATTAATGGCCAATACAAAAAATATGGAGAAAAACTGTTCCAGGTTAAACCCTGGTCACAGCAGTAACAATTAACAGCTTTAAAACAGGATTAGATACATTCATGGAACAAAATAACATTAATGTTTATGAAGAAATATAAAATCCCATCCCTTCCCCAATATCGAGCCACACCCTTACCCCTTAATTCCCTGGTTGAACTTGATGGACATATGTCTTTTTTCGACCGTACTAACTATGTAACTAACTATGTAACTATATCACTCAGTAAAAGTTATGTTTTAATCTATATTTTTGTGAGCTGGACCCCACCATTTTTGTTCTATCCTCTAAAGAAATACCTAAATTAGCTTTAGGTTAGGTTTCCGAACAGGTTTTTTTTTTCTGGCGTTTTTGAAAAACTGCTACTGTTGAGCCAAAGTCAAAAGTGGATCCATGAGGAAGGGGAAGTATAAGTCCTTCCTTATTATTTCTTATTCCTTTTTAATACATTTTTTGCCTTGGCTCAAAAACTTCAGTGGCAGTGTTCCTAAAAATAAAAATAAAAAACACCAAAAAAAAAAAAAACCTGTGTGGAAACCTAACCTTAATGCCAAATGCTTGAGCTTTAACACCTTAATGACCAGGCATTTTTTTCGTTTTTGCACTTTTGTTTTTTCCTCCTTACCTTTTAAAAAATCATAACCCGTTTGATTTTGCATCTAAGAATCCATATGATGGCTTATCTTTTGCGACATTTTGTCCGACAAAACTAAAGAAAAATGCCATTTTGTAATTTTGGGGGCTTCCGTTTCTAAGCAGATAATTTTTCGGTAAAAATGACACCTTATCTTTATTTTGTAGGTCCATACAATTAAAATGATACCCTACTTATATAGGTTTGATTTTGTCTTACTTCTAGAAAAAAATCATTGCTACATGCACGACAAATTAATACATTTAAAAATGTCCTCTTCTGACCCCTATCCTTTTTTATTTTTCTGCGGACGAAGCGGTATGGGGCTCATTTTTCATGCCGTGATTTGAAGTTTTTATCAGTACCATTTTTGTTTTCATCAGACTTTTTGATCGCTTTTTATTCATTTTTTTATGGTCTAAAAAGTTACCAAAAATACGCTATTTTGGACTTTGGAATTTTTTACGTGTATGTTATTAACCCTGCAGTTTAATTAACAATATATTTTTATAGTTCGGACATTTACGCATGCAGTGATTTTTATTTACTCAGGGGGGTGATTCAAAGTTTTATTAGGGAAGGGGTTAAATCACATTTATTAACTTTTCGGTCGGCGATGTCTGGCATTAACCGTGGGTTCTGGTTGCTAATAGAAACCGGGACCCTCCGGGTATGATGCGCGCTCTCCTGCTGAGTCATACCTCGGGAGCCGCAAATGAATGTACGTCCATGGACATGAATGTATGTCTATTTGTGGCAAGGGGTTAAGTTTGTTTTGTTTTTTAGCATATGCGACTTACTGGTAGCCAGAAGTGGTTCTGAGTACTGAATTTAAAGGGGTAATCTGTAGATAAACACATTTTTTTTAAAATCAACTGGTGCCAAAAAGTTAAACAGATCTGTAAATTAAGGAAAATAAAATATACCAGTCCTCAGTGCACTAACTCATCAAAGAGTTATATGGTATCAGCCTGGGAAATGCCAAGAAAAGAATTCAATACAATATACCAAAAATTGAAAATTTATTAATGTACCTCAATATATAAAATATAAATGTCAGATGACAATAAAAGATAATTTTAAAATATTGATGTTAATAATGTGCCAAACGTGGGGCCCCATGTTGGCACCTGAATATGCTAAACGGATACCACCATATGACTTGATAAAACCAATATGTAAATATGGTCACTATTCACACCAGGAATAGAAAAACGCACAATGGCTCAAATAAAGCCTATGGAAAAAATGGTATCCCCTATAACGGGGTGAATTGTCCTACAATACAAGGAACAACCTGTAAATGAAAAAACAGCCTACATATAAGATATAGTGTAACAACCTGTAAATAAAATGCAAATAAATACAATGTGAATGCTGCAATGAAAATGTGAATAAATACAAGATAAGACGCTGATGATATCAAATAGTTGTGGTTTCCAGTAATAACCTGTAAATGAATATATCGCAGTCCTGATATAATCTTGTGTGAATAGTGGCCACTTTCATATGTCCCGCATATAATCAAGCAGTCTTTCTTTTTTTGCCAATTGTATCCACTTAAGGATGGTAAACTGTATCAATGTTTCCGTATGCTGTGTTCTCTAGGATTGCTGTATTATAGCTATGTTGGTATAAAGCATAATAGCTGTAAATGAATTGTCGGCACTTTCGTGCCACTCACCACTCCTACGATCTGGTTGACTGTGTAGCGCTCAAGCTGGGGTGGCGATGTGCGGCCACGTCTCCCTCAGCGAGCTGCGAGGATAGCGGTGTTCGGCCGGTCAGCGTGTGTCTCGGCGGCGTCTGACGTCAGCAGTCAGCTGATTGCAGGTCAGCTGACTGTTTTGTAATGGACGTTTAGTTTGAGCAGAGGTTAAAGTATCTTAACTTTTCCAATATATTATTCAGCAAATGATCAGCATATGGTCAGCAATCCCAGGTGGATATAAGGCAATTCTTTCATTCCTGAGGTATCAATGGCAATAAGTCCTCATAGATATTAGCGGGTAAAAAACGCACCAGGATGGGTGCTAAATGTAAAGATGGTTCAGTGGAATCCGGCTTCCAAATGCAGCACCAGACGCGTTTCGGGGTATGACAAGTTAACAGCCCTTCTTCAGTGGTGTATATAGGCCTATATACACCACTAAAGAAGGGGTGTTAACTTGTCATACCCCGATAGATAGACACATTAACAGTTCCTTAAATAAGTATTAACCCCCTGCACTTTTTGCTTATTTTGCTGCTCTTACAAACTACACTTCAAATAGACCTAAATAAACTTTTACCATTTGATCAACACAATGCATGTAAATACTTGGAAAAACCATGTTTTGCTGCAATTATAGATGTAAGTCTTTTAGGATATGTCTATACTAGCTTTGCAGGTTATATTAATGTTATATTAATGAAGACAAGCTTTAAAGAGCTTTCATATAATGCCATAAATGTTCAATTGGACTCAGGTCTGGGTGTTTACTGGGCATTTTAGGACATTAACATGCTTTGAACTAAACCATTCCATTGTAGCTCTGGCTGTATGTTTATGGGTCATTGTCCTGCTGAAAGACGAACCTACAACCCAGTCTCAAGTCTTTTGCAGACTGTATCAGATTAAGGAATTCACTGTATTTAGATCCATCTGTTTTTTTAATCAATTCTAACCAGTTTTCCTGTAATTGCTGAAGAGAAGCATTCCCACTGCATCATGCTTCTGCATCCATGTCTCACTGTGGGGATGGTGTGCTTTGTTCAAGGCAATAGGCAGTGTTGAGTTTCCAACACATATAGCATTTTGCCAAAAAGTCAATTGTCGGTGTCATCTGATCTTCCACATGTTAGCTGTAACGGCCCATGTGGCTTGTGGTTCCCTTTTATGAGTGTTTTTAATTTAATTTCTTCCTTGCCTAGTTTGTCAGTTTGGGTGGATGGCCTTGCCTTGGATAGCTTGCCATTGAGCCATATTCTTTTTATTTTCTGAATGATGGATTTTTGGTGCTCCATGAGATGTTCAAAGCGTAGAATATTTTGTACAATCTAACCCTCCTTTGTACTTCTCTCCAATTTTAGCCCTGACATGTTTGGTGAGCTCATTTATTTTCATGTTACTGTGCAGTAATGCTCTATAACAAACTCTGTGGCCTTCACAGAACAGGTGCATCTGTATGAAATTAAAATGCAGACCCTATTTACTAATTTGTGACTTGCAAATGTGACTTGTGAAGGCAGTTGGATGCACCAGATTTTTTTTTCAAGAGTCTCACAGTAAAGGAAGTTAAGACGTGCACTCAACATATTTAAATAATTTTTAAACCCATGTATTATTTCTCCCAGTGTGATGTGAACCTAGTCTTAGATGAATCTAAGCTAAGCAGAGCTTTCCAATCTTCTCTGCTTCACTGTATTTTGAGAGTTATTCCTGAATCAGAATATTATTTATTTATTTAGTTGTCCAGCAAGATGTAAAGCGTACAGTGTAATACCATTTGAAATGCCCTACAAAGAATGAGTGTTTACTGGTTGAATTTTGGGGGCTTTTGGGGGAAGTCTGTGGTGTTTTTTCTTTTTAATGCAGTAAGCTCTGGAAATTGATTTTTTCAGGCTTCTTTATGAGACTTTAAAATGCTAGAAACATTTCACTTTTTAAGTGTTACAAAATTAAAACCACCATTAAAAGTGCTCTTAAAATTCTTATAGCTGCTGGAATAAATGTTGCTTCTAGGTGAAGGCCCCAAAATGTTTCAATTTAGAGGACATTTCTATAGTTAGAAGAATACAACATTTTTAGAAGATTAGTATTACCCTTGCTAGTCCATGAGAATAATTCGATAAAGTTCAGATTCCCTGGACTGTTCATGCTAAGACTCTTAATCTTGTATATTACTTGCATTCTAGAACTTACCCAGACTCCCCATACAATTTTACTTGTGTACAGTGTTTCTCTTTATCCTTATTCTGCATATCCCTTGGTTATTCCATATTCTTAATGGCTATATTTGTTAGTGTTTTTTGCTGAAAATTCTATTAACGTGAATATATTTGTTGCATTCTATTGTTTGACAAACATCTAGAGGGAGATTTATCAAAACCTGTCCAGAGGAAAGGTTGACCAGTTACCCATAGCAACCAATCAGATTGGTTCATTTATTTTAAAAACCTTTGAAAAATAAAAGAAGCAATCTGATTGGTTGCTATGGGCAACTGGTCAACGTGTCCTCTGCACAGGTTTTGATAAATATCCCCCTAGTTTTTTGTTTGTTTGTTTTTTTATACAGCAGACACTTTAATTGATAGTTTAGTAATTGGAGAATTTTTTTTATTATTTTACTCTTTTTCAACTTCATATTTTCTCAATTGTGCACAGCATAAATATGAGGGTTGTATGTCATATTGTATATCTTCTTCATGTACATATCTTCAATCTTGAAAAGAAGTTTGAATTGCAGTTAGGTATGTGAGCCTGTGATACTGATGAAAACATCCAAGCCATTTGAATGATACCACTTATATTCTGTGAATAGGTGATAAATGTCTTTTGTGGGAAATATTTGTTTGGGCAGGGGAAATTACACAATAACATATGTATTTACTTATTTTAACCACTTAAGGACCAAGGGCGTACAGGTAGGCCTTCCCTCCCTGGTACTTAAGGACCAAGGGCGTACCTGTATGCTGGACAGGGACTGGACAGGGATGACTGCTGATATCTATCAGCAGGCACACCGTGCAAATGCCCATAGGGGTCATTAGACCCACCATGCCGCATTTCTCCAGTGAATTTATACTGGCGATTTTCTGTGATTCCGGGTCATACGGGTCTCCGGTGGCCCGGAAAATAAGGGGGATCGGGATTGTCTAAGAAAAGCACGATCCCCCTGAAGGGATAGGAGTGAGGTGGCAGGTGTGCACCCCTCCTATCCCTGCTATTGGTCGTCCAGAAGCGACGACCAATAGCAGATCTGGGGCGGGGGGGGTTAACGTTCGGGTTTCCGTGTTCTGTCCATCCACAATAGGCCGGGCAGAACGGGGAAACTGACGAGAACCGGCGCCGAAGTCCACTCACCCATCGGTGGCGGCAGCGGGCGGCGATCGGCGTCAGTGATCGGTGTCAGAAGAGGTCGGCGATGCGGCTCCCTGGATCCTACGGAAACCGCTAAGCTGCCTAGCAACATCTGGAGGGCTACAGTTTGAGACCACTATACTGTCGTCTCTAAACTGTAGCCCTCCAAATGTTGCAAAACTTCAACTCCCAGCATGCCAGACAGCTGTTTGCTGTGTGGGCATGCTGTTATTTGTAGTTTTGCAACATCTGAAGGGCAACAGTTTGGAGATCACTGTGCAGTGGTCTCTAAACTATAGCTCTCCCGATGTTGCAAAACTGCAAATCCCAGCATGCCCAAACAGCAAACAGCTGTCTCGGCATGCTGGGAGATGTAGTTGTGTACCTCCAGCTGTTGCATAACTACATCTCCCAGCATGCCCTTCGGCGATCAGTACATGCTGGGAGTTGTAGTTTTGCAACAGCTGGAGACACACTGGTTGGAAAATACTGAGTTAGGTAACAGAACCTAACTGAAGGTTTTCCACCCAGTGTGCCTCCAGCTGTTGCAAAAGTACAACTCCCAGCATGCACGGTCTGTCAGTACATGCTGGGAGTTGTAGTTTTGAAAAAGCTGGAGGTTTGCCCTCCCATGTGAATGTACAGGGTACATTCACACGGGCGGGTTTACAATGACTTTCCTGCTTCAAGTTTGAGCTGTGGCAAATTTTTCGTCGCATTGCAAACTCCTAGCGGGAAACTCACTGTAAACCTCCGCCAGTGCGAATGTACCCTAAAAACACTACAATACACTACACTAACACAAAATAAAGGGTAAAACACTACATATACACCCCCTTACACTGCCCCCCCCCCAATAAAAATGAAAAATGTATTGTACAGCAGTGTTTCCAAAATGGAGCCTCCAGCTGTGGCAAAACAACAACTCCCAGCATTTCCGGACAGTCCAGTCCACTGACTGTCCAGGCATGCTGGGAGTTTCGCAAAAACAGTTGGAGGCACCCTGTTTGGGAATAACTGGCGTAGAATACCCCTATGTCCACCCCTATGCAATCCCGAATTTAGTCCTCAAATGTGCATGGCGCTCTCTCATTTCAGAGCCCTGTCGTATTTCAAGGAAACAGTTTAGGGCCACATATGGGGTATTTCCGTATTTGGGAGAAATTGCACTAGGGCTTTTTCTCCTTTTACTTCTTATGAAAAGAAAAATTGGGGACTACACTACACTACACTAACATGCTGGTGTTGCCCCATACTTTTTATTTTCACAAGCGGTAAAAGGAAAAAAAGCCCCCCAAAATTTGTAACACAATTTCTCCTGAGTATGGAAATACCCCATATGTGGGCGTAAAATGCTCTGCAGGCATTTGAGGCCGAAATTGGTGATTTGCACAGGGGTGGCTGATTTTACAGTGATTCTGACATAAACGCAAAACAATAAATACCCTCACGTGACCCCATTTTGGAAACTACGCCCCTCATGGAACGTAAAAAGGGGTATAGTGAGCCTTAACACCCCACAGGTGTTTGAAGAATTTTCATTAAAGTTGGATGGGAAAATGAAAAAAAAAAATTTTCACAAAATTGCTGGTGTTACCCTAAATTTTCCATTTTCACAAGGAAAAATAGGGGAAAAAAAGCCCCCCAAAATTTTAACCCAATTTCTTCTGAGTAAGAACATACCTGTCACGATGCGGCTGCCAGGAGGTGGATCCTCTGTGCCAGAGAGGGATTGGCGTGGACCGTGCTAGTGGACCGGTTCTAAGTTACTACTGGTATTCACCAGAGCCCGCCGCAAAGCGGGATGGTCTTGCTGTGGCGGTAGTAACCAGGTCGTATCCACTAGCAACGGCTCAACCTCTCTGACTGCTGAAGATAGGCGCGTTACAAGGGAGTGGACAAGAGCAAGGTCGGACGTAGCAGAAGGTCGGGGCAGGCAGCAAGGATCGTAGTCAGGGGCAACGGCAGGAGGTCTGGAACACAGGCTAGGAACACACAAGGAAACGCTTTCACTGGCACAATGGCAACAAGATCCGGCGAGGGAGTGCAGGGGAAGTGAGGTATAAATAGGGAGTGCACAGGTGAACACACTGATTGAACCAACTGCGCCAATCAGCGGCGCAGTGGCCCTTTAAATCGCAGAGACCCGGCGCGCGCGCGCCCTAGGGAGCGGGGCCGCACGCGCCGGGACAGGACCGACGGAGAGCGAGTCAGGTACGGGAGCCGGGGTGCGCATCGCGAGCGGGCGCCACTCGCATCGCGAATCGCATCCCGGCTGGGAGAGGAATCGCAGCGCACCCGGTCAGCAGATCTGACCGGGGCGCTGCCGTTGCGAGGATGTTGCGAGCGCTCCGGGGAGGAGCGGGGACCCGGTGCACTCGGCATAACAGTACCCCCCCCCCTTGGGTCTCCCCCTCTTCTTGGAGCCTGAGAACCTGAGGACCAGACTTTTGTCTAGGATGTTGTCCTCAGGTTCCCAGGATCTCTCCTCTGGACCACAGCCCTCCCAATCAACCCCAAAAATTTTTTTCCCTCTGACCGTCTTGGAGGCCAGTATCTCCTTCATGGAGAAGATGTCAGAAGAGCCGGAAACAGGAGTGGGAGAAACAAGTTTGGGAGAGAAACGGTTGATGATGAGAGGTTTAAGGAGAGAGACATGGAAGGCATTGGGAATACGAAGAGAAGGAGGAAGAAGGAGTTTGTAAGAGACAGGATTAATCTGGCACAAGACTTTGAAAGGACCAAGATAGCGTGGTCCCAATTTGTAGCTGGGGACACGAAAGCGGACATATTTAGCGGAGAGCCATACCTTGTCTCCGGGAGCAAAAACGGGGGGAGTTCTTCTTTTCTTATCGGCAAACTTTTTCATGCGAGATGAAGCCTGTAGAAGAGAATTTTGGGTCTCTTTCCATATGGTGGAAAGATCACGAGTCACTTCATCCACAGCGGGCAAACCAGAGGGCAAGGGAGTAGGGAGGGGGGGAAGAGGGTGACGGCCGTACACCACGAAAAATGGCGACTTAGCAGAAGATTCAGAGACTCTGAAGTTGTATGAGAATTCGGCCCATGGTAGAAGATCTGCCCAGTCATCCTGGCGGGAGGAAACAAAATGCCGTAAATAGTCACCCAGAACCTGGTTAATTCTTTCAACTTGCCCATTGGATTGAGGATGATAAGCAGAAGAGAAGTTTAATTTAATCTTGAGTTGTTTACAGAGGGCCCTCCAGAATTTTGACACGAATTGGACGCCTCTATCCGAGACGATATGCGTGGGCAAATCGTGAAGGCGAAAAATGTGTACAAAAAATTGTTTAGCCAACTGAGGCGCTGAAGGAAGACCAGGAAGAGGAATAAAATGTGCCATCTTGGAAAATCGATCAACGACCACCCAAACAACAGTGTTGCCACGGGATGGGGGTAGGTCTGTAATAAAGTCCATACCAATCAGAGACCAAGGCTGTTCGGGGACAGGCAGAGGATGAAGGAGACCAGCAGGCTTCTGGCGAGGAGTCTTATCCCGGGCACAGATAGTACAGGCCCGCACAAAATCAACAACATCCGTCTCCAGAGTCGGCCACCAGTAGAAACGAGAGATGAGTTGCAAGGACTTTTTGATGCCCGCATGGCCAGCGAGGTGGGAGGAGTGACCCCATTTGAGAATCCCGAGACGTTGGCGTGGAGAAATGAAGGTCTTCCCTGGAGGAGTTTGCCTGATGGAGGCTGGAGAAGTGGAAATCAGACAGTCAGGAGGAATGATGTGTTGCGGAGAGACCTCTACTTCCGAGACATCCGAGGAACGAGAGAGAGCATCGGCCCTAATGTTCTTGTCGGCAGGGCGAAAATGAATTTCAAAGTTAAAACGGGCAAAGAACAACGACCACCTGGCCTGGCGAGGATTCAGCCGTTGGGCAGACTGGAGAAAGGAGAGATTTTTGTGATCGGTGTAAATGATAACTGGAAATTTTGATCCCTCCAGAAGATGCCTCCATTCCTCAAGTGCCAATTTGATGGCCAGTAGTTCTCGATCCCCGATGGAGTAGTTCCTCTCCGCCGGAGAGAAGGTCCTAGAAAAAAAACCACAAGTAACAGCATGCCCGGAATAATTTTTTTGTAGAAGGACCGCTCCAGCTCCCACTGAGGAGGCATCAACCTCCAATAGGAAGGGCTTAGATGGATCAGGTCTGGAGAGCACGGGAGCAGACGAAAAGGCAGACTTGAGCCGTTTAAATGCGTCTTCCGCTTGGGGAGACCAGGACTTGGGATTGGCATTCTTTTTGGTTAAAGCCACGATAGGAGCCACAATAGTGGAAAAATGTGGAATGAATTGTCTGTAATAATTGGCGAACCCCAAAAAACGTTGGATAGCACGGAGTCCGGAGGGGCGTGGCCAATCTAAGACGGCAGAGAGTTTATCTGGGTCCATTTGTAGTCCCTGGCCAGAGACCAAGTATCCTAGGAAAGGAAGAGATTGACATTCAAACAGACATTTCTCCATTTTGGCATAAAGTTGATTGTCTCGAAGTCTCTGAAGAACCATGCGGACATGCTGGCGGTGTTCTTCTAAGTTGGCAGAAAAAATCTGAATATCGTCCAAATATACAACAACACAGGAATATAAAAGATCACGAAAAATTTCATTAACAAAGTCTTGGAAGACGGCAGGGGCGTTGCACAGGCCAAAGGGCATGACCAGATACTCAAAGTGTCCATCTCTGGTGTTAAATGCGGTTTTCCATTCGTCCCCCTCCCTGATGCGGATGAGATTATAAGCACCTCTTAAGTCCAGTTTGGTAAAGATGTGGGCACCTTGAAGGCGATCAAAGAGTTCTGAGATAAGAGGTAGGGGGTAGCGGTTCTTTACCGTGATTTTATTAAGTCCGCGGTAGTCAATGCAAGGACGTAGGGAGCCATCTTTTTTGGACACAAAGAAAAATCCAGCTCCAGCAGGAGAGGAGGATTTGCGGATAAACCCCTTTTTAAATTTTCCTGGATGTATTCAGACATAGCAAGAGTCTCTGGGGCGGACAGAGGATAAATTCTGCCCCGGGGTGGAGTAGTGCCCGGGAGGAGGTCAATAGGACAGTCATAAGGCCTGTGAGGAGGTAAAGTCTCAGCTTGCTTTTTGCAAAATACGTCAGCATAGTCCATATAAGCTTTAGGGAGACCGGTTACAGGAGGAACCACAGGGTCATGGCAGGGAGTACTGGGAACCGGTTTAAGACAGTCCTTGAAACAAGAAGTACCCCAGCTCTTGATCTCTCCTGTGGACCAATCAAGGGTTGGGGAATGGCGTTGAAGCCACGGTAGTCCAAGGAGAATTTCGGAAGTGCAATTGGAGAGGACCAAAAACTCAATTTTTTCGTGATGAGGTCCGATGCACATTAGGAGGGGTTCCGTGCGGTAACGCACGGTACAGTCCAATCTTTCATTGTTAACACAATTGATGTAGAGGGGTCTGGCGAGACTGGTCACTGGGATGTTGAACCTGTTGATGAGAGAGGCCAAAATAAAATTTCCTGCAGATCCGGAATCCAAGAAGGCCATAGTAGAGAAGGAGAAGGTAGAGGCAGATATCCGCACCGGCACAGTAAGGCGTGGAGAAGCAGAGTTGACATCAAGAACTGTCTCACCTTTGTGCGGAGTCAGCATACGTCTTTCCAGGCGGGGAGGACGGATAGGACAATCCTTCAGGAAGTGTTCGGTACCGGCGCAGTACAGGCAAAGATTCTCCATGCAGCGTCGTGTCCTCTCTTGAGGTGTCAAGCGAGACCGGTCAACTTGCATAGCCTCCACGGCGGGAGGCACAGGAACGGATTGCAGAGGACCAGAGGAGAGAGGAGCCGGGGAGAAAAAACGCCTCGTGCGAACAAAGTCCATATCCTGGCGGAGCTCCTGACGCCTTTCGGAAAAACGCATGTCAATGCGGGTGGCCAGATGAATAAGTTCATGCAGGTTAGCAGGAATTTCTCGTGCGGCCAGCACATCTTTAATGTTGCTGGATAGGCCTTTTTTAAAGGTCGCGCAGAGGGCCTCATTATTCCAGGATAATTCGGAAGCAAGAGTACGGAATTGGATGGCGTACTCGCCAACGGAAGAATTACCCTGGACCAGGTTCAGCAGGGCAGTCTCAGCAGAAGAGGCTCGGGCAGGTTCCTCAAAGACACTTCGAATTTCCGAGAAGAAGGAGTGTACAGAGGCAGTGACAGGGTCATTGCGGTCCCAGAGCGGTGTGGCCCATGACAGAGCTTTCCCAGACAGAAGGCTGACTACGAAAGCCACCTTAGACCTTTCAGTAGGAAACTGGTCCGACATCATCTCCAAGTGCAGGGAACATTGAGAAAGAAAGCCACGGCAAAACTTAGAGTCCCCATCAAATTTATCCGGCAAGGATAGTCGTAGGCCCGAAGAGGCCACTCGCTGCGGAGGAGGTGCAGGAGCTGGCGGAGGAGATGATTGCTGGAGCTGTGGTAGTAGTTGCTGTAGCATCACGGTCAGTTGAGACAGCTGGTGGCCTTGTTGCGCTATCTGTTGCGACTGCTGGGCAACCACCGTGGTGAGGTCGGCGACAGCTGGCAGTGGAACTTCAGCGGGATCCATGGCCGGATCTACTGTCAGGATGCGGCTGGCAGGAGGTGGATCCTCTGTGCCAGAGAGGGATTGGCGTGGACCGTGCTAGTGGACCGGTTCTAAGTTACTACTGGTATTCACCAGAGCCCGCCGCAAAGCGGGATGGTCTTGCTGCGGCGGTAGTAACCAGGTCGTATCCACTAGCAACGGCTCAACATCTCTGACTGCTGAAGATAGGCGCGGTACAAGGGAGTAGACAAGAGCAAGGTCGGACGTAGCAGAAGGTCGGGGCAGGCAGCAAGGATCGTAGTCAGGGGCAACGGCAGGAGGTCTGGAACACAGGCTAGGAACACACAAGGAAACGCTTTCACTGGCACAATGGCAACAAGATCCGGCGAGGGAGTGCAGGGGAAGTGAGGTATAAATAGGGAGTGCACAGGTGAGCACACTGATTGAACCAACTGCGCCAATCAGCGGCGCAGTGGCCCTTTAAATCGCAGAGATGCGAGTGTAAAAAATGAAAATTTTGAATTTTCACCTTCAGTTTGCTGCTATTCCTTTGAAACACCTAAAGGGTAAACACACTTACTGAATGTCATTTTGAATACTTTGAAGGGTGCAGTTTTTATAATAGGGTAATTTATTGGGTATTTCTAATAAGAAAGCCCTTCAAATCCTCTTCAAACCGGAACTGGTCCATGAAAAATACCTATTTTGAAAATTTTGTGAAAAATTGGAAAATTGCTGCTGAACTTTGAAGCCCTCTGATGTCTTCCAAAAGTTAAAACATGTCAACTTTATGAAGCAATCCTAAAGTAGACATATTGTATTTGTAAATCGAAATATAATTTATTTGGAATGTCTATTTCCCTTACAACCAGAGAGCTTCAAAGGTAGAAAAATGCTAAATTTTTAATTTTTTCATCAAATTATGGAATTTTTTACCAACAAATTATGCAAGTATCTCACAAAAAAACTATCTCGGAATCAGAATGAAAAGTAAAAGCATCCCAGTGTTATTAATGCTTAAAGTGACAGTGGTCAGATGTGCAAAAAAAAAAACGCTCTGGACCTTAACGCCAAAGTGGGCCTGGTCCTTAAGGTGTTAAAGTCCTTTGCATTGGCTTAATAAAATATGGAATTAGAGAACAAAAACACTTCTATTTTACTATATATATATATATATATATATATATATATATATATATATATACACACTGTATATATAATGCTCCGTTTAGAAAGCTGTAGTGGAGTAAATTAAAGTTTATTAACATTGATATTTATTAAATGTGGCATTTTGGTGGAATTTCTATGTACCTGCCCTAGGAGTATTGCATTTAAATGAAAACTGTCACCCGTTCACCCACTCTATAACCTGATACACCAGGTTGTAGTGCGGGTGAACAGGAGACCGATGTGGAGTCTTGGACTGCTATACCTAGCTGCAGTCTGGAACCCTGATCCCCCAAAGGTCACCCTCTTCCAGTGCTGAATTGCGCTTTGAACTGGTAACGTGACCGGCAGTCCGAGACCCCGCATCAGTCTCCTGTTCACCCGGTGTATCGGGTTATAGTGCGGATGGACGGGTGACCGTTTTCCTTAAAAAAAAAAAAAAGTACAAGTACTTTGCACTATATAATAAAGTTAGCGACATTTCTTATTTTTTTATTGTAATTGACTTTGTTTACCATAGAAATAAGAGAGCAGATTGTTTATCTACTTTCACAATAAGTTCCTCTAACAGTCAGGATTGGTGATCTTCCAAGAACAAATGATCAGTGTATATTAAGTGTCTGAGTTCTCAGTCAGTAATTCCCCTCAGAAGAAAATCACTGCTGACTTTCTGGCACCTCTTGTAATGAACACGGATCTTTGAGATATAAAAATTTAATAGAAATTTAATTTTCTGATTCTTTTTGAGTTTGGCTGCACTTTTCACACTGCGTGATCCTTAGGTATCAATTATATTATATTCAGAGAAGATTAAAAGTGTACAACAGTGTTATTCATAACCTTTGAGACAATTACAACCACAATACCAATCAGGGCCAGGGGCTGGAATGAGGAGGCCCCTAAATAAACTATTGGCCCAAAGTATCAACCTGGCTGAAACCAAAACTATAAGGTTTTGCTCATACCAACCATTCAAAGCTAAGCTTTCCAAGCCATCCTCTCCAAGATACATACAAAACTGTGAATCCAGTTTTAGGCAAAAGATCCATAGAAGAATGTGTAGTATGCCGGACAGATCAGATCATATGTTGCTTTCTTACATTGCTTAATGTTAAAAAAAAAATTGCAAAGACAAAAAAGTGACAGGACTTCGAAAACCAACATAATAGATTACATTCATAGCTATATTTAACTCAATTTACATACAAAACATCATAACACAAAAAATACATATTCAAATCCGTTCTCAGATTGAGCCAATGCCCTATGCAAGTGTCGTGTCTATATTGGCCTGCGTTCACAAAAAGCTATTGGTTTGGTTGTGTGTGAACAGTTTTATGTTCCCTGGTCAGGGAATAGTTAATAGCCTTTGACTTGCTAGCCAATAGCTCCTAGGGTATGTCTATTTAAAGTCAGCCCAGTCTAGTCTCCGCGCTGATTATTACAGATTACACATGGACATGCTGCATGGAGCTCTTGGAGAAACAATCTTTATTTGAGCTTTTAATCTACTATTTTACTTTAGCATGCACTTTGTATTTTCTGGTTTTAGCCATGGTTAGGCGTCCTGCTTATAGTAAATTTTAATCTGTTTGTATGGTCGGTTTTATGATTTGAATATCCTTTCTGCTATATGTCTGTTCACACTGTGTTTTCTCTGGTTTTGCATTTATATGAAGTTCTGTGTTTAATATTTCTGTTTTCGTACTGGGTCAGCTTCTGACCACACTGCGGAGTGTGCTGCTGGCCAGTAGTCTATTTGGATTTATTATTAATGGCTACTTTGTTAGTGGAGTGGAGTGTCCAGTTTGTGGGTTCAGTGTGAACAGTGTTCTATAATTATATCCTGTTGTATCAGTTTTCTGAGTTGTAACTTGGCATCCCTGTTACCTGTCCATGGGGACTTTGTGTCAACTGGAGGTTTTATAAGGGATAGTGATTCCTGTCTTGTGTTCAGTGTGAACAGTGTTCTATATCTATATCCTGTGTATTTAGGCATCCCTGTTACTTGTCGATGGGGACTCAGAGGGTATTGTTATTCCTGCATCTGCTGGAGGTGTTCTGAAGGGATTGTGATTATTCCTGTATTGTGTTCAGTGTGAACAGTGTTCTATAAATATATTCTGTGTATCTAGGCATCCCTGTTAACTGTCCATGGGGACTCTGTGTCTACTGGAGGTTTTATGTGAAATTGCGAATATTCCTGTGTAGCTATAGATCCCTGTTACCGATTCATTCGATTATGCTATATTCCTGTCTGTTCCTGGAGTCTGTTTAGACTAATCTGTTTTCCTGTCTGGTGTTTTGAACTCTGTTTATTAGTTCTTGATTTTAAATCTTTGGAGTTCTGCACATGACTACTGATCTATAGTGTCCTCTATTCACGACCACTGACCTATAGTGTCCTCTCTTCACGACGACTGAGTCCTCTGTTCATGTCCGCTGATCTATAGTGTCCCCTGTGCTGCTCACTGATCTGTGTCCTCTGAACTTAATCTGTTATGGAGTTCTATGTTCCTGTTATGTTTCTGGTTTGTGACCGACTATTTATTAGTATGTGTATTTAGGCACTTTAGTTCAGAGAGGGATCGGTGCCCAGTTGTTGATCCAGCGTTTAAGCTGGATGGGCAAGTAGGCAGGGAGAGCAGTCTTAGGGTCAGTTTAGGGCTCACTCTCCCTGTCCGCCAGTCGTTCCCTGACAGCCAGTCACCCCCTTCTTGCAGACTTGTAGACCTTCTCGATAACATGAAGCTGAAAAATCTCTGTGTTCCTTGGTTACAGACATGGAAATGTTTGGAAACATTGAGAAGTTAACAGTCTGCAAGTTTCTACTGTCTCTTAAGTGTTCCTGTATTCTTTGTTTAAAGTATTGCAGCCTAACATACAGTATCTCGCATTAGTTAGTCCGCCCCTCACATTTTTTTGTAAATATTTTATTATATCTTTTCATGTGACAACACTAAAGAAATGACACTCTGCTACAATGTAAAGTATTGAGTGCACAGCCTGTATAATAATGTTTAATCTTGTGTTCCCTCAAAATAACACACACACCACTAAAGGGGTACTCCTACCCTAGGCATCTTATCCCCTATCCAAAGGATCCCTGTGATCTACCTGCTGCACCGGGTGTTTGTTTAGGTCATCGGGTGCAGCGCCGGAGGCACGTGACGTCATGGCCGTGCCCCTCTGGTGATGTAATGGCAACGCCCCCTCAATGCAAGTCTATGGGAGGGGGCGTGACGGCCTCAGGTGTGAATGGGAAGCAGGATACCTAAATGTATCTTTATTGCTCTCACATTCTCTAATACTGGTCACAGGAAGTTCAACATGGCACCTCATAGCAAATAACTCTCTGAGGATTAGAACGAAAAGTGCTGCTTTATAAAATTGACCCAGGCTATAAGAAGATAGCTAAGACCCTGAAACTGAGTTGCAGCACGGTGGGCAAGGCCATACAGCTGTTTCACAGGACAGGTTCCAATCAGAACAGGTGGGTGATTATCTCTTTGTTACATTGTTCATTTGACAAACTCACACCCAACATCCTACTTTCTCAATTTATATTTTTGAATTCTTTGCCTTCTTTGCATCATCACTCACATACTATCATCATTGGTAAGAGCATTATACATTCCAGTGGACACTAGCTATATTCCATATTCTTATTGTCAAACATGTATCTAATTGCAGAACCTCTATTTGAATACTTTATATTTGCCACAGCAGTGTGCCCCCGTGTATTAGGTGCAAGTTAGGGGGAGTGTCACCATCTCTGGCCATGCACCCCTCCCTGTTCACAGGTGTTTTTGAAATTGATAGTGGATCCTGCATGTCACCCAGTCAGAGGCTATGTGCACAGCAGAGGTGAGTGGAATGAGTGTGTTAGGGTCCCATCCGAAGTGAGGCCACCTCAGCGTTTTGGATGAGGGACACGATTTGATCAAAAAGTGTGCTAAGAGCCTCCATTTGTTGACCAAGAGCGCTACTGCAATCTTCTTCTTTAGGTAGGTGTAGATAGGTGTTAAGGGTTATTTAAGCTATAGGTTTTAAGTATTTTTATACTGTCTGTCATGTTATTTGTATACATTTTTTGTATATTCAATAAAGCTTATATTTACAATTTATTATTTTTTATTATGTTGGAGTTCATATTTGCCCTTTTTTCTTCAGTTTGTTTACTTTAAATTTGCAGGACACAAGGGGATCAGGGATTGGATCTGTTTGTCCACCCATTCACATAACAAAATCAACGTCCAAAGTAGCTACGGGAATCAGTCCTTGACGGTTTTAGCAAATAATATAATAAATAATAAAAGATAGGACAAACAGAGTGTTGGACGCATATATAATCTCCCGTGGATCTTGTGAAGATACCCATTGTCAGAATCCGGACTGGTATGCAGCGAGGACACTGGTGGTGGATCCTCTGTGTCAGTGGGGTGATGGCGTGGGCTGTACCAGGGGAACGGAGTCTAAGGGGTTACTGGTTTTCACGAGAGCCCGCCGCAAAGCGGGATGGACTTGCAGCGGCAGGTAACCCCCAGGTCGTTCCACCTGATAGCGACTCAACCCCAGCTGACAGCTGAGACAGGCGCGGTATACAGGGACAAGGCAAGAGCAAGGTCGGACATAGCAGAAGGTCAGGGCAGGCAGCAAGAGTCATAGTCAGCGGCAACAGCAGGAGGTCTGGGTACACAGGCTTGGGAACACACTAAACGCTTTCACAGGGCACAAGGCAACAAGATCCGGCAAGGACAGGAAGGGGAAGTGGGTTTTTATACACATAGCGCAGGTGTAGATACTGATTGGGCCAGGCACCAATTAATGGTGCACTGGCCCTTTAAATTTCCGAGAGCCGGCGCGCGCCCTAGAGAGCGGGGCCGCGGGCGTCAGAACAGAACAGCAAGAGGATGGGGCAGGTGAGGAGATTGGGATGCGACCGCGGGCGGGCGCGTCCCGCTACGCGGATCGCATCCCCGCTGGTGATACCAGTGCAGCGCTCCCGGTCAGCGGGTCTGACCGGGGCTCTGCACAGAGAAGAACGCCGCGAGCGCTCCAGGGAGGAGCATGGACCCGGAGCGCTCGGCGTAACACCCATCTGGACACTTTCTTCTACAAGTGAGAACTATTTCTTTTGGAAGACAAAAGTGGGGGTTAAGGTAGGATTATTTTTTAAAAGTGTGGTGTACCAGCTCGAAAGGCTGTCCTATGGCTTCGGACAGACCTGCAGCATTGGTGTTGAGCCCACTGAGGGACTGATTGTTATATTAATTATGTTTCCACACTTTAACATGAATTAATATATTTCATATTAATTTTATTGTTATTATTCTTATATATGTTATTTATGTGTTACTGTGCCTTTAACCCCTTAAGGACCAGGCCATTTTACACTTTGGACCAGAGCGTTTTTTGAACATCTGACCACTGTCACTTTAAGCATTAATAACTCTAAGACGCTTTTACCTATCATTCTGATTCCAAGATTGTTTTTTCGTGACATATTCTACTTTATGTTATTGGTAAAATTTTGTCGATACTTGCATCGTTTCTTAGTGAAAAATTCCAAAATTTGATTTAAAAAATTGAAAATTTTGCATTTTTCTAACTTTGAAGCTCTCTGCTTGTAAGGAAAATGGATATTCCAAATAATTCTTTTTTTATTCACATATACAATATGTCCACTTTATGTTTGCATCATAAAATTTACGATTTTTTACTTTTGGAAGACACCAGAGGGCTTCAAAGTTCAGCAGCAATTTTCCAATTTTTCACAAAATTTCCAAAATCACAATTTTTCAGGGACCAGTTCAGGTTTGAAGTGGATTTGAAGGGTCTTCATATTAGAAATAACCCACAAATGACCCCATTATAAAAACTGCACCCCCCAAAGTATTCAAAATGACATTCAGTCAGCGTTTTAACCCTTTAGGTGTTTCACAGGAATAGCAGCAAAGTGAAGGAGAAGATTCACAATCTTCATTTTTTACACTCGCATGTTCTTGTAGACCCAATTTTTGAATTTTTACAAGGGGTAAAAGGAGAAAATGTATACTTATATTTGTAGCCCAATTTCCCTCGAGTAAGCACATACCTCATATGTCTATGTAAAGTGTTCGGCGGGCGCAGAAGAGGGCTCAGAAGCGAAGGAGCGACGAGGGGATTTTGGAGAGTACGTTTTTCTGAAATGGTTTTTGGGGGGCATGTTGCATTTAGGAAGCCCCTATGGTGCCAGAACAGGAAAAAATACCCACATGGCATACCATTTTGGAAACTAGACCCCTTGAGGAACGTAACAAGGAATAAAGTAAGCCTTAATACCCCACAGGTGTTTCACGACTTTTGCATATGTAAAAAAATGTTAAAAAAATTTCACTAAAATGTATGTTTCCACCCAAATTTCACTTGTATGCTAGGGTTAATAGCAGAAAATACCCCCCAAAATTTGTAACCCCATCTCTTCTGAGTATGTAGGTACCCCATAAGTTGACCTGAAGTGCACTACGGGCGAACTACAATGCTCAGAAGAGAAGGAGTCATATTTGGCTTTTTGAGAGCAAATTTTGCTCGGGGGCATGTCACATTTAGGAAGCCCCTATGGTGCCAGGACAGCAAAAAATACCCACATGGCATACCATTTTGGAAACTAGACCCCTTGAGGAACGTAACAAGGAATAAAGTGAGCCTTAATACCCCACAGGGGTTTCACGACTTTTGCATACGTAAAAAAAAAAAATTTCACTAAAATGTGTGTTTCCCCCCCAAATTTCACATTTTTGCAAGGGTTAATAGCAGAAAATACCCCCCAAAATTTGTAACTCCATCTCTTCTGAGTATGGAGGTACCCCATAAGTTGACCTGAAGTGCACTACGGGCGAACTACAATGCTCAGAAGAGAAGGAGTCATATTTGGCTTTTTGAGAGCAAATTTTGCTCGGGGGCATGTCACATTTAGGAAGCCCCTCTGGTGCCAGGACAGCAAAAAATACCCACATGGCATACCATTTTGGAAACTAGACCCCTTGAGGAACGTAACAAGGAATAAAGTGAGCCTTAATACCCCACAGGGGTTTCACGACTTTTGCATATGTAAAAAAAATAAATAAATTTCACTAAAATGTGTGTTTCCCCCCCAAATTTCACATTTTTGCAAGGGTTAATAGCAGAAAATACCCCCCAAAATTTGTAACTCCATCTCTTCTGAGTATGGAGGTACCCCATAAATTGACCTGAAGCGCACTACGGGCGAACTACAATGCTCAGAAGAGAGGGAGTCATATTTGGCTTTTTGAGAGCAAATTTTGCTCGGGGGGCATGTCGCATTTAGGAAGCCCCTATGGTGCCAGGACAGCAAAATAACCCCCACATGGCATACCATTTTGGAAACTAGACACCTTGAGGAACGTAACAAGGGGTACAGTGAGCATTTGCCCCCCACTGGTGTCTGTCAGATCTTTGGAACAGTGGGCTGTACAAAATTTTTAATTTGCACAGCCCACTGTTCCAAAGATCTGTCAGACACCAGTGGGGTGTAAATTCTCACTGCACCCCTCATTACATTCCGTGAGGGGTGTAGTTTCCGAAATGGGGTCACATGTGAGGTTTTGTTTTTTTTGCGTTTGTCAAAACGGCTGTAACAATCAGCCAGCTCTGTGCAAATCACCTCAAATGTACATGGCGCACTCTCCCTTCTGGGCCTTGTTGTGCGCCCCCAGAGCACTTTGCGCTCACATATGGGGTATCTCCGTAGTCGGGAGAAAATGCATTACAAATTTTGGGGGGCGTTTTTCCCTTTTACCTCTTGTCAAAATGAAAAGTATGGGGCAACACCAGCATGTTAGTGTAAAAAATTTTTTTTTTACACTAACATGCTGGTGTAGACCCCCAACTTCACCTTTTCATGAGGGGTGAAAGGAGAAAAAGCCCCCCAAAATTTGTTAGGCAATTTTTCCCGAGTACGGCGATACCCCATGTGTGGCCCTAAACTGTTGCCTTGAAATACGACAGGGCTCCAAAGTGAGAGCGCCATGCGCATTTGAGGCCTAAATTAGGGACTTGCATAGGGGTGGACATAGGGGTATTCTACGCCAGTGATTCCCAAACAGGGTGCCTCCAGCTGTTGCAAAACTCCCAGCATTCCTGGACAGTCAACGGCTGTCCGGCAATACTGGGAGTTGTTGTTTTGCAACAGCTGGAGGCTCCATTTTGGAAACAGCGGCGTACCAGACGTTTTTCATTTTTATTGGGATGGGGGGGCTGTGTAGGGGTATGTGTATATGTAGTGTTTTTTTACTTTTTATTTTATTTTGTGTTAGTGTAGTGTAGTGTTTTTAGGGTACAGTCACATGGGCCGGGGATTACAGCGAGTTTGAGCTGCCGCGCAAAATTTGCTGCATCGCAAACTTGCAGCCCGATACTCACTGTAAGCCCCCTGCCCATGTGAATGTATCCTGTACATTCACAGTGGGGGGGGGGACCTCCAGCTGTTGCAACCGCCCCCCCCCCCCCCTGCGATTGGTCGGTTAACTAACCGACGGATCGCAGGGGATCGCTCCGATACTTCAGCATGGTCCTGGCTGTCTGTGACAGCCGGGATCATGCGAAATTACCGGGCTGTCGGGTCCCAGAGACCCGATCAGCCCGGTATCGCTGCAGATCGCAAGGGCGATTTCCCTTGCGATTTGCGGCGATCGCCGACATGGGGGGCCTACATGGCCCCCTTCGGCGTTTGCCCTGGATGCCTGCTGAAGCATTTCAGCAGGCATCCAGTTCCGATCTCTGCCCAGCGAGCGGCAGAGACCGGAAAAGGCCATGACGTTGTGGAACGTCATTTGTCCTTAAAGCCCAGGGTGCCATGACGTTCCACAACGTCATTGGTCCTTAAGAGGTTAAGCAGAGGAGCAGTGTACCCCTATGTAACGCTGCCTGCCAATGAGAACCCTTAAATTATTTTCCATGAGTTGTAAGCAGAGCAAGTGTGGTAAAGGTGCTGTGTGCTCTAAGGGAAGGCCCAGATCAAATCAACTTTATCTGGTCATTTTGCGAGGATACCCCCACATTGTGGAAGTACATGCCCTGGTGGAGGAAGCTACAAGCCCTTGACAGAACCCTAGCTACCAGGATCAATCTCCCAGTCTCTCAAGTCAGTATCAATTCATTGGGTAAAAGCACCACAAGTCCCAGAAAGGCAACAGGGCTCCCAAGGGATTACACTGCATCCTCTCACTCTGCACCATACTGTCAGTGTAATACCATCTGCATTCTGCTCAGTAAAGACTGTTCTCCGTAAACTGACATTGGTATGTTCCTTTACTTCCTGTGTCTGGCCCAGGAGAAGCTGTCTCCAACCTCGGACTGTGTATAGGCTAACGGTGCCCTCAAGTGCAGACCTGAAGTGCTGGATTCAAAGTTTTTTATGTATTGTTAGCTAATCTTATAGCTTTACCATTATGTACTATTTAACCCCTCAACGACGAGCGCCGTAAATGTACGTCCTGTTGAGTTGGTACTTAACGCACCAGGACGTACATTTACGTCCTAAGCATAACCGAGAGCATCGGAGCGATGCCCGTATCATGTGCGGCAGGTCCCGGCGGATGTCCGCCATTAACCCCTCAGATGCCGTGATCAATAAAGACCAATCCCATTTTAACCTTAAGGACCAGGCCAATTTTATTTTTGCGTTTTCATTTTTTCCTCCTATCCTTCTAAAATCCATAACTCTTTAATATTTCCATCTACAGAACCATATAAGGGCTTGTTTTTTGCGTGACCAATTGCACTTTGTAATGAAACCTCTCATTTTACCATAAAATGTACGGCGAACTCAATAAAAAAAATTTTGGGAGGAAATTTCAATGAAAATCACAATTTTGCACATTTCGGAGGGTTTTGTTTTCACACTGTACATTTTACGGTAAAAATTACATGTGTTTTTTATTCTGTGGGTCAATACGGTTAAAATGATACCCATGGTTAAATACTTTTCTATTTTTGTACCGCTTAAAAAAATCTAAAACTTTTTGTACAAAATCAGTAATCTAAAATTGCCCAATTTTTACCACCTATAACTTTTTCCTTTTTCTGTATATAGGGCGGTATGAGGGCTAATTTTATTGCACCATCATCTGTACTTTTTATTGATATCACATTTTCATATATAAAACTTTTAGAAAATTTTGTAAGAATTTTTTTTATATAAAATGTGACAAAAAAGCAGCATTTTTGGACTTTTTTTTATTTTTAACATTTACGCCATTCACCGCACGGGATCATTAACTTTACATTTTGATAGTTTGGACATTACGTTTTTGGGAGTAAAATGGGAAAAATGGACAGTTAAAATTTTTATTGGGGCAGGGGATTTTTCACTTTTTTTTTTATTTTATTTTTTTAATTTGTACACTTTTTTTTTACACTTTTTATGTCCCCATAGGGGACTATCTATAGCAATCCTTTGATTGCTAATACTGTTCAGTGCTATGCATAGGAAAGCACTGATCAGTGTTATCGGTGATCTTCTGCTCTGGTCTGCTTGATCTCAGACCAGAGCAGAAGACCCCGGGAGATGGCCGGAGCCAGGTGAGGGGACCTCCGGCCGCCATGCTGGATGATCGGATCACCGCATCAGCGCTGCGGGCGATCCGATCATCCATTTAAAGTACCGCACTGCCGCAGATGTCGTGATCTGTATTGATCACGGCATCTGAGGGGTTAATGGTGGCCATCCTCACGATGGCGGATGTCGGCCATTACCGCCGGGTCCCCAGAACCGTTCTGATGCTCGCGGTCATACACAGGATGTAAATGTACGTCCTGGTCTGGAAGTACGCCAAACCAGGACGTACATTTACGTCCGTGGTCTTTAAGGGGTTAAAGAAAGAATGAATGCAATAGTTAAATACAATAGTTAAAATACTAAACAACAATATCATAAATGGCTAAAAATAATAATGCCCTTTAATGATTATATGAAAATAACACACTGTGCTAATTTCCATATACAACCCTTTTAATCGTACAAAGAGCATATTGTTTCACCAGACAATGCTTAAAGGGGTACTCCTGTGGAAAACTTTTTTTTTTTTCTAAATCAACTGGTGCCAGAAAGTTTGGGAAGATTGGGAAATGACTTCTATTAAAAAATCTTAATCCTTCCAGTATTTTTTAGGGGCTATATACTACAGAGGAAATGCTTTACTTTTTCGATTTCTCTGATGTCATGACCACAGTGCTCTCTGCTGACCTCTGCTGTCCATTTTAGGAACTGTCCTGAGCAGCATATGTTTGCTATGGGAATTTTCTCCTGCTCTGGACAGTTCCTAAAATGGACAGCAGAGGTCAGCAGAGAGCACTGTGGTCATGACATCAGAGAAATCTAAGAAGTAAAGCATTTCCTCTGTAGTATATAGCCCCTAAAAAGTACTGGAAGGATTAAGATTTTTTAATAAAAGTAATTTACAAATATGTTTAACTTTCTGACACCAGTTGATTTAAAAAAAAAAAAAAGATTTCCACGGGAGTACCCCTTTAACCCCTTAAGGACATAGGGCATTAGGGTACGCCTTGACATCCTGGTAGTTAAGGACCTTTACGCCATGGGAATTCTGGTCCCCGCCGCTCGCCAGTCGGGGACTGGACTGGGAGGCCTGCCGAAATCATTCAGCTGGGGGTTCCTGAGACCCACCCCCCCTCCCCATGTCTACGATCGCCACAAAACACTGATCAATTCAGATTGGCAATTTGCGGTGATTCCAAGTCAATCGTGTCCCCGGTGACCCGCTGATCCGGAAGAAAGGTTGATAGTTACCGTCCGACATGGCACCTATCACCCTTTAGCAGGAGGAGGACGCCTGCTTTGGGGGTGTCCCTAACGACACCTGCCCCTACTCCAGAGGGTGAGAGCGTGTGCCGGGAGTCCTCACCTGGACCTGGGGCCCCCGATCCCCAGCATTGGCAGCGGGATCGGGGCCCCAGGAACGAGTCAGCGGTGGCGGCAGGCGGGCAGTAGGAGGGGCGGAAGGACAAGCGCAGGAGCAGGAGGTAAGGCTGTGCCTCCTGCTGTTGCCTAGCACAGAAGGGCATGCTGGGAGTTGTTGTTATGCAAAAGCAGAAGGCACAACTACAGCTCCCAGCATGCCCTTTGGTAGTTTGTGCATGCTGTTTTTTTTTTCTACAACCCCCAGCATGCACATAGTTAGTACGGTAGAAAAAGACATAGGTCCATCAAGTTCAACCAGGACTACCAAAGGGCATGCTTTGAGTTGCAGTAGTGTGCCTCCAGCTGTTGCATAACTACAAGTCCCAGCATGCCCTTCGGCTGTAAGTGCATGCTGAGAGTTGTTGTTTTGCAACAGCTGAAGGCACACTGGTTGCCCCCCCCCCCCCTTATGTGAATGTACATTCACATGGGCGGGGGTTTACAGCTGCAAGCTTGAGATGCAGCAAATTTTCCACTGCAGCTCAAACATCCAGCAGGAGACTTGCTGTAAACCCTCTCCCATGTGAATGTACCCTAATAACACTTCACTACACTACACTAAAACATAATAAAGGGTAAAACACTACATATACATATACCCCTACACAGTTCCCCCCCCCCCCAATAAAAATGAAAAACGTCATGTGCGACAGTTTCCAAAAAGGAGCCTCCCAGTATTGCCGGACTCCCAGTATTGCCGGACTCCCAGTATTGCCGGACAGTTGGAGGCACCCTGTTTGGGGAATACTGCCGTACACTGGCGCTCTCTCACTTTGGAGCCCTGTCGTATTTCAAAGCAACAGATTAGGGCCTCATAAGGGGTATTTCCGTACTCGGGAAAAATTGCCTTACAAATTTTGGGGGACTTTTTTTCCTTTTACCCCTTATGAAAAGGGAAAGTTGGGGTCTACTCTAGCATGTTATTGGAATTTTTTTTTATTTTTATACTAAAATGCTTGTGTTACCCTATACTTTTCATTGTTACAAGAGGTAAAAGAGAAAAAAAGACCCCCAACATTTGTTACACAATTTCTCCTGAGTACAGAAATACCCCATATGTGGAGGTAAAATTCTTTGGGGACGCACAAAAAGGCTCAGGAGTGAGAGAGCCATATACATTTGAGGTGATTTGCACAGTGGTAGCTGAACATTGCAGCGGTTCTGACATAAGCAAAAAAAAAAAAAAAAAAAAAAACACCCAAATGTGACCATATTTTGAAAAACTACACCCCTCAAAGAACGTAACAAGGGGTATAGTGAGCCTTAACAATCCACAGGTGTTTGAAGAACTTTCCTTAAATTTGGACGTGAAAATGGAAAATGTTAATTTTTTTCACTACAATGCTGGTGTTTTACCAAAGTTATCATTTTCTCAAGGGGTATTAGGAAAATAAAAACATAATTTGTAACACCATGAGTATATAAATACCCCATGTGTGGACGTAAAGTGCTCTGCTGGCGAACTACAATGCTTAGAAGAGGAGCACCATTGGGCTTTTGGAGAGAGAATGTGTCTGAAATTGAAGGCTGTGTGCGTTTACAAAGCCCCCATGGTGCCAGAACAGGTGACCCCCCCCCACACACACACACACGTGACCCCATTTTGGAAACTAAAACCCTCATGTAATGTAATAAGGGGTACAGTGAGCATTTACGCCCCACTGATGTCTGACAGATTTTTTGAACAGTGGTCCATGAAAATGAAAAATTTTACTTTTCATTTGCACAGCCCACTGTTCCAAAAGTCTGTCAAACGCCAGTGGGGTGTAAATGCTCACTGCACCCCTTATTACATTCTATGAGGGGTGTAGTTTCCAAAATGGGGTCACATGTGAGGGGGTCCACTGTTCTGGCACCATGGGGGCTTTGTTAACGCACATGGCCACCCGACTTTCATTCCAAACAAAATTCTCTCTCCAAAAGCCCAATGGCACTCCTTCTCTTTTGAGCATTGTAGTTCGCCCGCAGAGCATTTTCCATCCACACTTGTGATATTTTCATACTCAGAAGAAATAGGTTTACAAATTTTGGAGTGTATTTTCTCCTATAACCTCTTGTAAAAATTTTAATTTGGGGAAAAAACTGCATTTTAGTGAAAACATTTTTTATTTACACATCCGAATTTAACGAAAATTCATCAAACATCTGGTGTTAAGATTCACTGTGCCACTTGTTACGTGCCTTGAGGGGTGTAGTTTCCAAAATAGTATGCCATGTGGGGGAGTGTTTGCTGTTATGGCACCACAGGGGCTTCCTAAATGTGACATGCCCCCCAAAAACCATTTCAGCAAATTTGCTTTCAAAAAGCCAAATCTGGCTCCTTCTTTTCTGAGCATTGTAGTGTGCCTGCAGAGCACTTGACGTCCACATATTGGGTGTCTAGATACTCAGAAGAAATGGGGTTACAAATTTTGGGGGGCATTTTCTCCTATTACCTCTTGTAAAAATGGTAATTTGGGGAAAAAACTGCATTTTAGTGAAAACATTTTTTTTTTTCATTTACACATCTGACTTTTCCAAAAAGTCAACAAACACCTGTGGGATTTTAAGGCTCACTGTACCCCTTGCTAAGCCCCTTTCACATTATAAAAATACCACCATTATAGTGCATGCACTATTTCTTCCGTTACCATCGCCCATCACAAAATAATGACCGTTATTAATAACGGGCGATAACGGGTTAAAATGGCTATTAGAAAAATCCCATAGACTATAATGGGATTTTATAACGGCCGTTTAACGGACGATTTTCAAGATTTTTATGACGGACGTTTATAACGGAAGTATTTTTATAGTGTGAAAGGGGCTTTATTTGCCATAAGGGGTGTAGTTTCTAAAATAGTATGCCATGTGTTTTTTTTTTTTTTTTTTTTTTTTTGCTGTTATGGCACCATAGGGACTTTCTAAATGAGACATGCCCCCCAAAAAACATTTCAGCAAAATTCACTCTCCAAAAGCGCATTGTTGCTCCTTCTCTTCTGAGCCCTCTAGTGCACCATCAGAGAACTTTAGGTTCACATACGAGGTATTTCCTTACTCGACAGAAATTTGTTTACACATTTTGGGGGGCATTTTCTCCTTTTACCCCTTGTAAAAATTCAAAAACTAGGTGTACAAGAACATTTTAGGGCAAATAATTGAGATTTTGAATTTTCTCCTTCACTTTGCTGCTATTCCTGTGAAACAAAAGGGTTAACAAACTTTCTGAATTTCATTTTGTATACTTTGAGGGGTGCAGTTTTTTATAATGTGGTAATTTATGGGGTATTTCTAATATGAAGGCCCTTTCAAATTCACTTCAAAACTGAACTGGTCCCTGAAAAATTTAGATTTTGAAAATGTTGTGAAAAATTGGAAAATTGCTGCTGAATTTGAAGTCCTCTGATGTCTTTCAAAAGTAAAAACATGTCAACTTTATGATGCCAACATAAAGTAGACATATTGTATATGTGAATCAATATATAATTTATTTGGTTTGTCTATTTTCCTTACAAGCAGAGAGCTTCAAAGTTAGAAAAATGCAATATTTTTAATTTTTTCATGAAATTTTTGAATTTTTCTCCAAGAAATGATGCAAATATCGACAAAAATTTAAAATATGTTAAAGTAGAATATGTAACAAAAAAAAATCTCAGAATCAAATTCATAAGTAAAAGCATTCCAGAGTTAGTAATCAGTTAAGGACCAAGGGCTTAAAAGTACGCCTTTGCTCCTTGGTACACATGTGCAATTTGTTTCTTAATGAACACAGAACAAAACGAATGTTCCCGTTTTCGGATGTTCATTACGAAAAGAATGCACGAAAAAAAAATTACAAAATCCAGAAAAAGCATACGAATCCGAATATACAGTTAACGAATGCATTCGTTAACTAACGCATAACGAATATGCATGTTAACGAACAACGAAAGCATTCGTTATTAGTATACTGAATGTCGGGGCCATGCATCAACTGCTATCCGGCAGCGCATAATGCTTAAGCTGCTGCCAGATAGCAGTTGAAGCAGCCCGGGCAGGTTCACTCACCTTTCCTTTCCTTCCTCTGGTGGGTCCTGGGCTGGTCCGGGGCCTTCATACAGGTCTCCCTCTGACATCGTCATGACGCCGTTGCGCACGCCGTCCCGTCATCCAATAGAAACGGCGTGCGGCAGCGACGTGATGACGTCGCTACAGAAGCACAGTAAGGCCTTGCGGCAGACAACGGAGGACCGGGGAAGACCAGGTGAGCCCAGCAGAGCCCAGCGGAGTACCGAAGAGGACTGGGAGAGCCCAGCGGAGGCCCGGGGACACCATCGGGAGCAGCTGGGACAGGTGAGTAGGACTTTACTTTTTTACATTGCACGAATCCCTCAACATATGAATTACCATCATATGTTGAGGGATCACTAGACATGTGCAGAACCAAAAAATCAGAATTAACGAATGCATTTGTTGTTTTTAACGAATGCATCCGTTTTTAAACGAATGCATCCAAAAATGAAAAAAAATTTTGTGGATGCATCCGAAAACCGAATATGACAAATGCATTCCGAATATTCACGGAACCGAAAATTAAAAAAAACGAAAACAAACAAAATGAAAAAAAAAAAATTTTTGGTTCTGCACATGTCTACTCCTTGGTACTTAAGGACCAAGGGCGTACCTGGGCACCCGTGAGAATTTCGGTTTCCGCTGCATGCCGGGTAGTGACCAGACCGGGGTGACTGCTGATATCTATCTGCAGGCACCCCGTGCAAATTCCCAGGGGGTCATCAGACCACCCCCCCCCCCCCCATGTCGGCGGAAATTGCCAGTGAATTCACTGAATTCGCGATTTGTGCCGATTCCGGGTCATACAGGTTTATGGTGACCCGGAAAATAAGGGAGATCGGGGTTGTCCAAGACACCCACGATCCCCCTGAAGGGATAGGAGTGAGGAGTGCCACCCCTCCTATCCCTGCTATTGGTCGTCTAGAAGCGACAACCAATAGCAGATCGGGGGGTGGAGGATTAACTTTCGGTTTCCCCATTCTGCCCACCCACAATAGGTGGGGCAGAACGGGGAAACCGAGGGGGACCGGCAGCAGAAGAGGGTGGTGATGCGGCTCCCTAGATCCTACGGAAGTCACTGAGTTGCCTAGCAACATCTGGAGGGCTACAGTTTGAGACCACTATAAAGTGGTCTCTAAACTGTAGCCCTCCAGATGTTGAAAACTACAACTCCCAGCATGCCCATACAGCTGTTTGCTGTCTAGGCTTGCTGAAATTTGTAGTTTTGCAACATCTGGAGGGCCACACTTTGGAGATCACTGTGCAGTGGTCTCTAAACTGTAGCCCTCCAGATGTTGCAAAACTGCAAATCCCAGCATGCCCAAACAGCAAACAGCTGTCTCGGCATGCTGGGAGTTGTAGTTGCGTACCTCGAGCTGTTGCATAACTATATCTCAGTACATGCTAGGAGTTGTAGTTTAGCAACAGCTGGAGGCACACTGGTTGGAAAATACTGAGTTAGGTTTTTTTCACTGAAATGCTGGTGTTACCCTATATTTTTCATTTTCACAAGGGAAAATAGGAAAAAGCCCCCCAAAATCTGTAACACTATTTCTTCTGAGTAAGAACATACCCCATATGTGGATGTAAAGTGCTCTGTGGGTGCACTACAATGCTCAGAAGAGAATGAGCGCCACTTGACGTCCACACATTGGGGTATTTCCATACTCAGAAGAAATGGGGTTATATATTTTGGGGGTTATTTTCTCCTATTACCACATGTAAAAGTGTAAAATTTGGGGAAAAAACTGCATTTTAGTGAAAAAATCGTTTTTTTTTTCATTTACACATCCAACTTTAACAAAAAGTCATCAAACACCAGTGAGGTATTAAGGCTCCCTGTACCCCTTGTTACATTCCTTGAGGGGTTTATTTTCCAAAATAGTATGCCATGTTTTTTTTTTGCTGTTCCAGCACCATAGGCGCTTCCTAAATGCGACATGCCCACCAAAAACCATTTCAGCCAAATTTGCTTTCCAAAAGCCAAATGTGACTCCTTCTCTTCTGAGCATTGTAGTTCGCCCGCAGAGCATTTTACGTCCTAACATGGGGTATTTCCATACTCAGAAGAGATGAGGTTACAAATTTTGGGGGGGCATTTTCTCCCATTACCCTTTGTAAAAATGGTAAATTTGGGGGAAAAAACTGCACTTTAGTGAAAACATTTTTTTTTTTCATTTACACATCCGACAGTAACGAAATGTCGTCAAACACCTTTGGGGTGTTAAGGCTCACTGGTCCCCTTGTTACGTGCCTTGAGTTTCCAAAATGGTATGCCATGTGGGGGATTTTCTGCTGTTCTGACACAATAGGAGCTTCCTAAATGTGACATGCCCCCTAAAAACCATTTCAGAAAAACTCACTCTCTAAAATCCCATTGTCGCTCCTTCCCTTCTGGGCCCTCTACTGCGCCCGCCGAACACTTTACATGCACATATCAGGTATTTCCTTACTCGGAAGAAATTGGGTTACACATTTTGAGAGGATTTTTCTCCTTTTACCCCTTGTAAAAATTCAAAAACTGGGTCTACAAGAACATGCGTGTAAAAAATGAAGATTTAGAATTTTCTCCCTCACTTTGCTGCTATTCCTGTGAAACACCTAAAGGGTTAACACACTTACTGAATGTCATTTTGAATCCATTGAGGGGTGCAGTTTTTTCAAAGGGGTCATTTGTGGGGTATTTCTAATAGGAAAGTCCTTCAAATCCACTTCAAACCTGAACTGTTCCATGAAAAATTCGGATTTAGAAAATTTTGTGAAAAATTTTAAAATTGCTGCTGAACTTTGAAGCCCTTTGATGTCTTCCAAAAGTAAAAATATGGCAACTTTATGGTGCAAACATAAAGTAGACATATTGTATTTGTGAATCAAAATATAATTTATTTGGAATGTCTATTTCCCTTACAAGCAGAGAGCTTCAAAGTTAGAAAAAAGCTAAATTTTCAATTTTTTCATCAAATTTTGGAATTTTTCGACAAAGTATCAACAAAATTTTACGACTAACATAAAGTAGAATATGTCACGAAAAAATAATCCCGGAATCAGAATGAAAGGTAAAAGCATCCCAGAGTTATTAATGCTTAAAGTGACAGTGGACAGATGTGCAAAAAAAGCTCTGGTTCTACAGTGGAAATCGGTCTAGTCCTTAAAGGGGTACTCCACCCCTAGACATCTTTTCCCCTATCCAAAGGATGGGGGATAAGATGTCAGATCGCCACGGTCCCACTGCTGGGGAGCCCCGGGATCCCCGCTGCGGCACCCTGCTATCATTACAACACAGAGCGAGTTCGCTCTGTGAGTAATGACGGGCGATACGGGGGACGGAGCAGCCTCGTGACATCACGGCCTGTCCCCTTAATGCAAGTCTATGGGAGGGGGCGTGATGACCACCACGCCCCCTCCCATAGACTTGTATTGAAAGGGGCGGGCCGTGACGTCAAGAGTAACGATGCTCCGGCCCCTGTATTGCCCGTCATTACGAGCAGAGGGAACTCGCTCTGTGCTGTAATGATAGCGCAGTGCCGCAGCGGGGATCTGACATGGATAAGATGTCTAGGGGCGGAGTACCCCTTTAAGGTGTTAATGCTTAAGGGGTACTTGAGTGGAAAAAACATTTCTTAAATAAACTGGTGCCAGAAAGTTAAACAGATATGTAAATTACTTCTATTAAAAATTTTTACCCTTCCAATACTTATTAGCAGCTGTATGCTACAGAGGAAATACTTTTCTTTTTGAGTTTTTTTTTTGTCTTGTTAACAGTGCTCTGATGCCCATATCAGTAACTGTCCAGAGCAGGAGAAAATCCTCATAGCAAACTTATGCTGCACTAGACAGTTCCTGACACGGACAGAGGTGTCAGCAGAGAGCACTGTGGACAAGACAAAAAGTAAATTCAAAAAGAAAATAATTTCCTCTGTAGCATACAGCTGCTAATAAATACTGGAAGGGTACGGATTTTTTAATAGAAGTCATTTGCAATTCTGTTTAACTTTCTGGCACCAGTTGATTTAAAAAAAAAAAAATGTGTTCCACCGGAGTACCCCTTTAACCCCTTAAGGACTCAGCCCATTTTGACCTTTGGACTCAGACAATTTAATTTTTACGTTTTCATTTTTCCTCCTCGCCTTCTAAAAATCATAACTCTTTTATATTTTCATCCACAGACTAGTATGAGGGCTTGTTTTTTGCGCGACCAGTTGTCCTTTGTAATGACATAACTCATTATATCATTAAATTTATGGCGCAACCAAAAAACACTATTTTTGTGGGGAAATTAAAACGAAAAACGCAATTTTGCTAATTTTGGAAGGTTTCGTTTTCACGCCGTACAATTTACGGTAAAAATGATGTGTGTTCTTTATTCTGAGGGTCAATACGATTAAAATGATACCCATTATTACATACTTTTATATTATTGTTGCGCTTAAAAAAAATCACAAACTTTTTAACCAAATTAGTACGTTTATAATTCCTTTATTTTGATGACCTATAACTTTTTTATTTTTCCGTATAAGCGGCGGTATGGGGGCTCATTTTTTGCGCCATGATCTGAATTTTTTTTTATACCACATTTGCATATAAAAAACTTTTAATACATTTTTTATAATTTTTTTTTAAATAAAATGTATTTAAAAAGTAGCAATTTTCACGCCGTTCACTGTACGGGATCATTAACATTTTATTTTAATAGTTCGGACATTTACGCACGCGGCGATACCAAATATGTCTATAAAATTAATTTTTTTACGCTTTTTGGGGGTAAAATAGGAAAAAACGGACGTTTTACTTTTTTATTGGGGAATGGGATTTTTCACTTTTTTTTTACTTTTACATTTTTTTTACACTTGAATAGTCCACATAGGGGACTATTCATAGCAATACCATGATTGCTAATACTGATCTGTTCTATGTATAGGACATAGAACAGATCAGTGTTTTCGGTCATCTTCTGCTCTGGTCTGCTCGATCACAGACCAGAGCAGGAGACGCCGGGAGCCGCACGGAGGAAGGAGAGGGGACCTCCGTGCGGCGTTATGAATGATCGGATCCTCGCAGCAGCGCTGCGGGCGATCCGATCATTCATTCAAATCATGCACTGCCGCAGATGCCGGGATCTGTATTGATCCCGGCACCTGAGGGGTTAATGGCGGACGCCCACGAGATCGCGGGCGTCGGCCATTGCCGGCGGGTCCCTGGCTGCAATCAGCAGCCGGGATCAGCCGCGCATGACACGGGCATCGCTCCGATGCCCCCGGTTATGCTTAGGACGTAAATGTACGTCCTGGTGCGTTAAGTACCACCGCACCAGGACGTACATTTACGTCCTGCGTCCTTAAGGGGTTAAAGTGACAGTGGTCCGATGTGCAAAAAATGCTCTGGTCCTTAAGGTGAAAATGGGCTTGTTCCTTAAGAGACTAAATACCATCAAAATAATGCCTGAACAAGCTTACTTCACTTAATTCTTTAAAATCTGCAGAATTCTACCCAAATTGAAATAAAAAAAGGAACTTGTAACGTGGACAACATTATCTTTTCAACAAAATTTCCCACAAAAATTATAATCTAGCTAATGTTTATGTGTTGATTGACTTGAGACTTGAGGAGAATTATCATAAAATATATTTTCCCACTGAACTGTAGTTTCTTTACTTAAGGCTACATATGCTACAGTACAGATACAAAACATGAAACATGCAGCTCGTTGTGGTTGTCATGGTGTTTTGCCTCAAATGTTCCTGTTTATGTAAGTAAATGTATCTAACTACTTAGTCTTTTGATTGTCGTATGTAAAAGAACAGAAATAAGTTCACACAGTGTAACGTGAAAGGAAGAAACATTAGTAAAAAGATGGTATGGTTAGAATAGATGGTATAATTTGGAATAATATATGATCTTCTATTTATGCTTTTCAAAGCATCACAAATACTGAGTTCACTCAGTGTAAAATGAATGCAAAAAAATCTGCAGTAAAATAGATGTAAAAACAGAGTAAATTAACTTTATATTTTAGCTGCTGTTAAATAGACACCAGATGAACCAAAAGAAGACAAGGGCTGCTGTATTTGGGACAATGTAGAAAACAACAGGGAATGGGGTATGTGGCCACATACAGATTTGACTAACATTTATATAGTTCACTGGATGACACTTGTAGATGAAAGGGGCATTTTCTATATAGGACATAGGGGTTGGCTATTTTTAACAGCAATAAATGGTACTGTTTGGGGCACTGTGGGTGGCACTGCATGGGTGCATTGGTGCTGGTACTGTATGAGAAACATGTATCTTAAATTGTAAAAGAAAAAAATGTGAGTTGCAGGAATGTGCATCTGTAAGCGGATCTAGAGGAACCTGTAGAAAAACAGGCTAGCTGGTGGCACTGAACCAATGGACTGTAGTGAGCAATCATGGACCACGGTTGAAACAAAAAGAAATGAATTTATTGTATTAAAAGTTAATGGACAATGTGTTTCGAGAAGTCAATGTTACAATTAACAGGTCAGAGGTCAATGTTACAATAAAAGCAGATAATAATGGTACAAGTTACCATTAGCCCTGGAAAAGATGTCAGGAATGCTGCTGACCTCGGGTCAAGATGACGCAATAATCTTGACCCCAAGGTCAGCAGCATTACCGCTGTCTTTTTTGGGGCTAATAACATGTATATATTATTATCTGCTTTTATTGTAACAAATTGGCCTGACGAAGAGAAGGAGACATTTCTTAGAGTGTAGGGTTTTTGTCTGTCATTTTTTTTTTGTCCTCTTCTTTTATTGTGTGTTATTTACTAAGCTGTACATTTTTTTTTTTTTGGCGCAGTAGGGTTTTTTTTTTTTTTTTGTCCACATCGGAAGGTACAAAAAAAGTGTGGGAATAAACAGTGGCTCTTCAGGTCTGTAAAAATCTTAGGCAAGAGACACCTCCACAACAACCAGCCATGCAAAGGCATAACATTTCCAAAGCATTTCCCGAATTCCTGAGAAATTGAGTTTTGTGTAAAATCTGCTCTGTGAACCATAACGATTTTATTCAAGAAATACACTTTCACAATTTGGGAATACCATTTGAGCATGCATTTTGACACTGAGACTGCGAGCCATAGCGACAATATTCTACAGACCATTTAGAAAAAAAAGGGTGAAAGTGGATTATGTTAGCAATCCTACAAATAAAGTTGTGCAATAAAATATTGAATAGTCAAGTCAGGAATATTAGATTAATTTAGAGTTAAGTGAACCAGTCTTATTAATTTTGGTTAACCTAGTTTATGCATATTGCCCACAAGAACCATGCTGGAGGAAAAACCAACCATTTTATCTGTTTTTGCACCAGGCTCTGGCAGTCGGGTTTTCAAAATTCACTCTTCTCCGCTTTTTCATCGGGTTTTGGACAAAAAAAAACTGAGGTATTTTTTAAAAATGTCGGGTTATGGCCATTTTTTGATAAGCCACACCCCTTTGTAGGGTTTTCTCAAACTCTCCGAGTGATTTGTGAGAATGTAGACAATTTTTTGTCCAAACATGTCCAAAAAAGTGTCGCACAGGCGTGTGCCTAAATTTAGTCCACAAATTCGGGTTTGGCTTAGTAAATAAGGCCCATTGTCCGTTAACATTTAATACCATTAATTATTTTATTTGTTTTAACTGTGGTCCGTGATTGCTCACTACCACCAGCAGTTTAGCGCCACCAGTTAGCTTGTTGTTCTGTATCTTTTATTATAGTGAATGACACTCTCTTATATCCATTGAAAACAGTCTCAGTAATTTAGTGCCTCCAATTTTCTTATAGCCCAGTAGGGAGCTCCACCCTTAGCTCGCACTACAAACATGTCCAGATCCAGATCCTGACTCTCTCCGATGTGTGGAGGTGCTTCGGCTGGGAATATGTTTATGCCGTTTAATCCTCTGCAATCGTGAAATACAAATAAAAGAACGACTGGATGGTCAAGAAATCATAGGAGGAAACGTGAGTGTTTTTCCTTGTGTTTGCCTAATATACTCCTGCTATAGCAGTGTTGTTTGATGCCAGGAATTTTTTGGACACTTATATACATCTCAATTGTTCTAAAACCTTACTTTGAAAAAATAGGGTAATTCATGATATTTAATTGTGTCTCAGTCCAAGAGTATATCCAGCTCACCCCTAGTGAGTTGCCACTCACACGCTACGGACCCAGCCCGGACTAGGCTGTATGATAAGTAGCAAAGAAAGGATTGTCCAGCGCAGCGAGAGCTCGAATGCAAAGTTTCCTTTATTCTGACACGGCAGCACAGGTAAAATGAACAGCAGTGACGTGTTTCGACCGCCTAGGCGATCTTAGTCATACTGGCACAGGATTCATATTGTTGGATATCCTATATAGGGGAGGCGCTCAAGACCACAGGTGTTAATCATCTCATCTTGTTAAGGAGCTCCTTAACAAGATGAGATGATTAACACCTGTGGTCTTGAGCGCCTCCCCTATATAGGATATCCAACAATATGAATCCTGTGCCAGTATGACTAAAATCGCCTAGGCGGTCGAAACTCGTCACTGCTGTTCATTTTACCTGTGCTGCCGTGTCAGAATAAAGGAAATTTTGCATTCAAGCTTTCGCTGCGCTGGACAATCCTTTCTTTGCTATTTAATTGTGTCTGCCATGAAGTCTTTTTCACTTCTTCAAAAAGGTTATACAGAAGGTTCTACAGTAACAGAAGTGTGTAAAACAAAGCTTATGTTCCTTATTCTATACCAAATTCTTATTCTTTGATATCTTATTTTATACCAAAAAAGAATATTAGAAGTCATCTGTAGATTAGTTTTTTCTATGGTCAAGGAGCTCCTTCTACTTCTAACAATTAGTAGAATTTATGGTAGTAGGTCCATTATTCTTTACAGAATCAATATGTAGTAATCCTGGCATACTGCCAAGCAGAATGCCAGCATGTACCTTGTGGAATGTGTGCTATATACACTGCTCAAAAAAATAAAGGGAACACTAAGCGGAGCACGGTTGTGACATCACAAGCCTCAGGTGCTGCACCCGACGTTCTAAACAAACGCCCGATGCAGCAGGTAGATTGCGGGGGTCCCCAGCAGCGGGACACCCGGATCAGACATCTTATCACCTATCCTTTGGATAGGGGATAAGATGTCAAGGGGCGGAGTACCCCTTTAAGCAAACATAAAAAGTCTATGGGTGGTTGGAAAATTAATAAACAGATAAATCATTTAGTAAAATGCACATTAGTACTGCTACTGCTCCTATTACTATTAAGTAAAAAATAATTATAGTAAGTAAAGTAAGTGTTTCTTTTGCCAAACCAGGCAGGATCTGAAATGCTTATATAGCGGGAAACTAGTAAAGACCATTTTTTTTGGCACCTTTTCATGCTACAGTTTAAAAACTCGTTTAGATTTCATTATGCAAGTTTAATTGAAATTATTAACATGTACTCACTCTTTCAGTGTGCATGAATGCAAAGCCAATATTATGATAGTCCCATATAATAAAGCTTTAAAAATATTTCAAGTGACCTCCGCTGCACTCTGCAATGCAGTAGTAGATGGTTGCGTTCAGTCTTTAGTTTCTTAGACACCCAAAAGAGCTCACAATGGTTAGTCTGTATTATTCAAGAAAGAATGTAGAAAAATCATTTGTGTCAAGCCTTGTGATGTCAATGCCCAAATTAAGTTAAAGGATCAGTATTTTAATGCATTTCTATTCATCTGACAAAAAATGTAATCAGTTTTCTGTTTTTCCCATGATATAATGTAGAAGCTAAAGCAATCATACTATCAATTAGGGCTTCTGCTAAATTCCAGGCAGAGCTGAGGAGGGAGTATGAATTTACACTGCTCCTAGGTGGGGGTCTTGGTCTGCGTATCTTTACTGCCACCAAGTGATAAAATCCCATTACTGTTTTAAATAACAGTGTTTAAAACTGACACGAAAAGAAGCGTGAGAACTGATAGGCTTATTATTTATATGGCATAGCCTTATCTGGGATGAGATGTACATAAGATAGATTGATGTAATAGACACATATTAGACACTTTAGACACATAGTTAGAAAAACAGAGTTTCTTAAATACTTTTTCCAGTGTTCACAGCTGATGCATTCATTACTTACTGCAGTTTGAAGGTTGAAGGCTGCATTATTATTAGAGTTATGTTTAACCCCTTAAGGACGCAGCCCTTTTTCACCTTAAGGACTGAGCCCTTTTTCGCAATTCTTTACGACTTCTTTTACGAATTAATTCTTTTACGAATTAATAACATGAAAACGCTTTTACCAAATATTCTGATTCTGAGATTGTTTTTTCTTGACATATTCTACTTTATTTTGGTGGTAAATTTTCAGCGTTACTTGCATCCTTTTTTGGTGAAAAATCCCAAAATTTCATGAAAATGTTGGAAATTTAGCATTTTTCTAACTTTGAAGCTCTCTAATTGTAAGGAAAATGGATATTCACAAAATTTTTTATTTTTCTTCACAAATACAATATGTCCAATTTAGGTTGGCCTCATAAAATGGACATATTTTTGCTTTTTGAAAAAATTAAAGGGCTTCAAAGTAGGGCAGCAATTTTAAAAAATATCATGAAAATTGCTAAATCTGAAGGGACAGATGTTACAGAACTACAACTCCCAGCATGCCTGGGCAGTCGAGACATGCTGAGAGTTGTAGTTTGGCAACATCTGGAGGGCTACCATTTGGGCACCACTGTAACAGTGGTCTCCAAACTGTGACCCTCCAGATGTTGCAAAACTACAACTCCCAGCATGCCCAGACAGCCTTTGGCTGTCTGGGCATGCTGGGAGTTGCAGTTTGGCCTTCCTAGTGGTTTCCACAGTAAAGATCGTTTTACTTTCACTTCCCCCCCCCCCCCCCCCCACCGTTGATTCCCTATCTGAGCCAGGATCTAGCAGGCTCCAGCGATGATCCCAGGTCCCCAGGCATCTTCTCCTGCAGGTACGGCCTCCATCTTCTTCCCAAATCCCCTTGACATCCAGGGGTGGGCAGAACGGGGGGTTGCCATGGCAACCCCCTGTCCTGCGCTGCCATTGGTCAGAACTCCGTTCTGACTAATGGCAGGGGATAGGAGGAGATCGCAGCTCTGCGACCACACTCCTATCCCTTAGGCTGATCGGGGCTGTTGCTGACAACTCCGATCAGCCATATTTTCTGAATTGACATGCGATTTTCTCCGATCGCCAACATGGGGGGGTCTCAGGAGGCATCCGGCTCTGGTCCCCAACCGGCTAGCGGTGGGGACCGGATTTCCCACGGGCGTATGGATACGCCCTGTGTCCTTAAGGACTCGGAATGCAGGGCGTATCCATATGCCCTGTGTCCCGAAGAGGTTAAAAACATGCTGGTAGTTGTAGTTTTGTAGCCGCCAGCAAGTGTCAGGTTAAAGACGTCGGAAGTTGATAAGGATGATAATCATGAAATAGTGAAGAGTAGAATGAAATAAAAACTGAATGATGCTTAAATATGTTATATGATAACTGGTCAAAATTGATCAAAATTGTGGGCAATTAAAACTAATCTTTAATAAATAACAGATGCATTGTATTATCCTTAAGGTAGCAGTAGAATTATCAATATTTTGTAAATTATTACCAGTTCATGGTTTAAAATGTAGAGGAAACGTACACCAGTTGCCCAAAGCAACCAATCAGATCGCTGCTTTCATTTTTCAGAGGCTTTTGAGACATGAAAGAAGAAATCTGATTGGTTGCTTTGAGCAACTGCACCCCTCTTCCTCTACTACACAGGTTTTGATAACTCTCCCCCAATATATCTTATTGTGACGTGTAATCTAAAGCAACAGAAATTGCAGTTAAATCCATTGGCCAAAAAAAAACAAAAAAACATTGCTGCTTTCTTCCTAAAACAGTGCCACACCTGTCCACAGGTTGCATGTGGTACTGCAGCTCAGAACTATTCACTTCAATGTAGCTGAATTGCAATACCATACATAGACAGGGCTGCCATCAGAAACTTCGGGGCCTCTTACACAGGTGAAGGCCTGGGCCCCCAGCCTCCCATATACACATACACAGCCCCCATTTACACATACACAGCCCCCACACACACATACTTAGCCCCCAATACACACATACACAGCCCCCGGTGCGGCTCCTCAGCGCTCACTGATTTAAAGTGGCTGCCATGCTGCCTGTTCAGCATCTCGGGGTCTAATATTATTCTGGCCAAGGTGGGCTCTCATTACTAAAAAATACCGGTCATTGCATGGCCGTTATTTTTCATATTAAATTACCTGTGGCAAATTAGAAATACCAGCTGCGCTGGTAAATTACCGGCTGGGTGGCAACCCTACAAACACATCCCCCATACACACATACAAAGCCCTCCCACACACAGCCCCTACACACATACACAGCCTTCATATACACACATACACAACCTCCATATACACACATACACACATGCACAGCCTCCATATACACACATGCACAGCCTCCATATACACACATACACAAGCTCCATATACACACATACACAGCCCCCCATACACACATACACAGCCTCCATATACACACATACACAGCCTCCATATACACACATACACAACCTCCATATACACACATACACAGCCCCCCATAGGCACATGCACAGCCCCCCATACACACATACACAGCCTCCATATACACACATACACAGCCCCCATACACACACATACACAGCCCCCCATACACAGGCCCCCATGCACACATACACAGCTGCCCTCACCCAGCCCCCCCCCCCCTGCATGTGTGTGTGGGGGGGGGGCTGTGTGTGTGTGTGTGTGGGGGGGGACATACACAGCCCCCCTACATACATACACAGCCCCCATATACATATGCACAGCCCCCATATACACACACACAGCCCCATGCACATATACACTGCCCCAAACACATACACAGCCCCCATATACACACATACACAGCCCCATACACAGCCCCATACACATACACTGCCCCATACACATATACACTGCCCCATACACATATACACTGCCCCATACACATATACACTGCCCCATACACATACACTGCCCCATACACATACACTGCCCCATACACATATACACTGCCCCATACACATACACTGCCCCATACACATACACTGCCCCATACACATACACTGACCACATATACACAGCCCCCATATACATATACACAGCCCCCATATACACACATACACAGCCCCATGCACATATACACTGCCCCATACACATACACTGCCCCCATATACATATACACAGCCCCCATATACACATGCACAGCCCCCATATACACACATACACAGCCCCATACACATACACTGCCCCCATATACATATAAACAGCCCCCATATACACATGCACAGCCCTAATATACACACATACACTGCCCCATACACATATACACTGCCCCATACACATACACTGCCCTGCTGGTAACTGACGGCCGCACAGGCGCATCTCTTACCAGCTGCAGCCACAAAGTATCAGTGTGCTGCCCTCCATACGGTGCTCCCTCTTTCTCCAGCCCCCGATACTGACCACAGACACAGACAGGGCAGGGCTGGTCGGGCCTTAGTAATTTTTTTTTACATGTCTCGGTTTGTATGAGGTTGCATAGCTGAGGGGTCCAAAGACAGTTCTATGTAATATGCACAGAAACTCAATAGAGAAGTAGATAGCGGCGGACCCCCCTTCTGGTGTGACTGACTGCCTGTACAGAGTACAGTCAGTCAGTCAGTGTATAGTGACTAGGGTGACCACGTGTCCTGGATCGCCCGGGACAGTCCCACGTTTGGAGACTCTGTCCCGATTCCCGGTCACCCTCATTCCGGGACAATGCAGTGTCCCGGAATGATCTGAGCCCGTGAGCCGCTGTCCGCCGACCGCTGGTGTGCTGTGTGACAGATAGTCACTTCCTTATACTATGCAATCACCGAATCAGATCGGCATCACATAGCACTGTCCAGTGTGTGTGGCTCCTCCCCTGCCTTGCTGCACGCCGATAGGGTGACCACATTTCGTAACTGCCATTCAGGGACACTTACTTTCACAAGTGCATTTTGTCAAACTTATACGTGAGACTGGCAAAAAACATTATAGAACAATATTCTTTTATTTTTGTAGTTTTGTATTTTTTTATAAAAAAAATTGGAAAAAAGGTAGTATTTTTAATTTTATGGGGTATAATTTAAAAACATTTTTTACTTCATGTATAGACTGTTTTGCAAAAGCCATCATTCTGCTTTATTTATTATTTAATTATTTATTAAGTTCATGGGTGCATATTCTGCAGCAGATTTTCTGCAGCTGATTCTGCTAGTCAATGGGTAACAAATCCGCTGCAAATAATCTGCAGAATAATACGTAAATGTGGACGTACCCTTAGTTGCACAGCAGTCATTGGGTAACTTTGTATTTCAGAGGATAAATACTGTGGGGACTACAACTCCCATTGTGGTCCATTTGTCTGTGCTAACTGCTCTTCCCCAAGGGTCAAACTTGAAGGGGGTACAGGCAGCACAGGTAAAACACAGAATTTACCCTCTGAAATGCTGAGAAACACAGCCCTGTCCTGAAGAACTACAATACTCAGCTGTTAAACACAAAGGCCCTGACTTTTACAAAACTAGAATTACCAGCAGCCATTGTTTTCAGCAGCCTTCTGTGCCACAGTATACTCGCCCCCTCTCTATGAAGACATACAAGGAATGTATATCAGTGACTGTACTGTACTGTACTTACACAAACTTGGTCACTGTGTCTGTGCTCCAGACAGCCAGGAGAGGGTTAAGCTGAAAAGGCTCCATGCAGGCAGCTGACAGGCTGATAACAGTGAGTGCTCTAGAGGAGGCCTTCTTCCATCAATTAGAGCTGCCTTTACTTCACTGGGAGGGGGAGGGGGAGGGGGAACAGGAACCATTGGATCTCAGTCTGGCTGTGGCCTTGGAGGTGAGAGATAAGGGTGACTGTGCTGTGCTGAGTAGGTGCGTGCAGCACCAGCAGTGCTGCTCTTCTCTCTGGCTGCTGGGAGCGCACTGTCACATTGTAGGAGCGTGCAAGTGAGCTGCGCTCCACTATCCGGCTTCCGGCTGCAGTGGGTCACGTGACTCGGCCGCTAAGGTGACCACGTGTCCCGGATCGCCCGGGACAGTCCCGCATTTGGAGACTCTGTCCCGGTAACCTCACTCCGGGACAATGCAGTGTCCCGGAATGATCTGAGCCCGTGAGCCGCCGACCGCTGCTGTGCTGTGTGACAGTCACTTCCTTATACTATGTGATCGCCGAATCAGATCGGCATCGCATAGTACTGCCCAGTGTGTGTGGCTCCCCCCTGCCTTGCTGCACGCAGTGCGCGACCGAGTCACGTGACCCACTGCAGCTGGAAGCCGGATAGTGGAGCGCAGCTCGCTTGCACGCTCCTACAATGTGACAGTGCGCTCCCAGCAGCCAGAGAGAAGAGCAGCACTGCTGGTGCCGCACGCAGGGGCGGATCCAGAGCCTAGTCTCGGGAGGGGCACTATTAGAGAATTTTGCATTGGCGAACAGCAAATAAGGTGCTGCTTAAGGAACTTACAATATTTCTAAATGTATATAGTATAATAATTTTTTGTGGTATAAAAAGTGATAAAAAATGCGCTATTTTGGATTTTTGAATTTTTTTGCGCGTACGCCATTGAACGTGCGTTTTAAAAAGCAGTATATTTTTATAACTTCGGACATTTTCGCACGCGGCGATACCACATGTTTATTTTTATTTACACAGTTTTTTTTTTTTATTCTTGGAAATGCCGGGTGATTCAAACTTTTATTAGGGGAAGGGATAATTCAAAGGGTTAATGATTTTTTTACACTTATGCAATATTATAGCTCCTATAGGGGGCTATAACATTGCATTAACTGATCTTTAACACTGATTGATGCATCTCCATAGGAATGGATCAATCAGTGTTTTCGGCAATTGATTGCTCAAGCCTGGATCTCAGGCTTGAAGCATTCATTCGGCGATCAGACAGAGCAGGAGAAGGTAAGAAGACCTCCTCCTGTGCCACAGCTGTTCGGGATGCCGCGATTATGCCGCGGCGATCCCGAACAGCTCCCTAAGCTAGCCGGGCACTTTCACTTTCATTTTTAGCCCGTCGGCTCAGCTTTGAGCGCACGGCTAAAGGGTTAATAGGGCGTGGCACTGCGATCGGTGCCGCGCGATATTAGCGGCGGGTCCCGGCTTCACTATGACGCCGGGCCCTCCGCGATATGATGCGGGGTCGCCGTGTGACCACGCGTTATATCGCCGGACCGGGACTCATGACGTACGCGTACGTCATGAGTCCTTAAGGGGTTAAATACCAGAGCATTTTTTGCACATAATTTTTCTAACTTTGAAGCTCTCTGCTTGTGAGGAAAATAGACATACCAAATAAATTATATATTCATTCACATATACAATATGTCTACTTTATGCTTGCATCATAAAGTTGACGTATTTTTACTTTTGGAAGACATCAGAGGGCTTCAAAGTTCAGCAGCAATTTTCCAATTTTTCACAAAATTTTCAAAATTGGAATTTTTTAGGGATCAGTTCAGTTTTGAAGTGGATTTGAGGGACCTTCATATTTGAAATACCCCATAAATTACCCCATTATAAAAACTGCACCCCTCAAAGTATATAAAATGATATTCAGAATTTTTGTTAACCCTTTAGGTGTTTCACAGGAATAGCAGCAAAGTGAAGGAGAAAATTCAAAATCTAATTTTTTACCCCAACATGTTCTTGTAGATCCAGTTTTTGAATTTTTACAAGGGGTAAAAGGAGAAAATGCCACCCAAAATGTGTAACCCAAATACCTCATATTTGAACGTAAAGTGCTCTGTGAGTGCACTGGATTTTGGAAGTCCCTATGGTTCCATAACAGCAAAAAAAAAAACATGGCATACTATTTTGGAATCTACACCTCTCAAGGCATGTAAGAAGGGGTACAGTGAGTCTTAACACCCCACAGGTGTTTGACAACTTTTCGTTAAATTTGGATGTGTAAATGACATTTTTTTTTCACTAAAATGCAGCTTTTCCCCCAAATTTACAATTTTTACAATGGGTAATAGGAGAAAATGCCCCCCCAAATTTGTAACCCCATTTCTTGGAGTATGGAAATACCCCATATGTGGACGACAAGTGCTCTGCTGGTGCACTACAATGCTCAGAAGAGAAGGAGCCACATTTGGCTTTTTGAAAGCAAATTTTTCTGAAATGGTTTTTTGGGGGCATGTCACATTTAGGAAGCCCCTGTGATGCCATAACAGCAAAAAAAAAAAAAAAAAAAAAAAAAACACATGGCATACTATTTTGGAAACTACACCCCTCAAGGAATGTAACAAGGGGTACAGTGAGCCTTAACACCCCACAGGTGTTTGACGACTTTTCGTTAAAGTCAGATGTATAAATAATAATTTTAAAAAAAATTCAATAAAATGCATTTTTTACAAGAGGTTATAGGAGAAATGCCCCCCGAAATTTGTAACCCCATTTCCCCATGTGTGGATGTAAAGTGCTCTGTGGGCGAACTACTGTACAATGGTCAGAAGAAATGGAGCTTTTGGAGAGAGATTTTGTTTGAAATGGAAGTCGGGGGCCATGTGCATTTACAAAGACCCCATGCTACCAGAACAGTGGATTCCCCACACATATGACCCCATTTTGGAAACTGCACCCTTCATGGAATGTAATAAGGGTGCAGTGAGTATTTACACCCCACTGGTGTTTGACAGACTTTTGGAACAGTGGGCTGTGCAAATGAAAAATTACATTTTTCATTTTCACGGACCACTGCTCCAAAAATCTGTCAGACATTCAGACATTATTACATTCTGTGAGGGGTGCAGTTCCAAAATGGGGTCACATGTGGGGGAGGGAGGTTCCACTGTTCTGGCACATGGGGGCTTTGTAAATTCCAGACAAATTCTCTCTCCAAAAGCGCAATGGCACTCTTTCTCTTTTGAGCATTGTAGTGTGCCAGCAGGGCACTTAACATCCGCATATGGGGTATGTATATACTCAGAAGAAATGGTGTTAAAAATTTAGGGGGTGGGGTGGTTTCCTATTACCCCTAGTGAAAATAAAAAAATTGGGATAACACCAGCATTTTAGTGAAAAAATACAAATCTTTCATTTTCAACATAAATTCTTTAAACACCTGTGGGTAGTTAAGGCTTACCATATCCCTTGTTATGTTCCTTAAGGGGTGCAGTTTGTAGTTTGTGTTTGTGTCAGAACTGCTGTAACGATCTGCCACCCCTGTGCAAATCACCTCAAATGTAAATGGTGCTCCCACTCCTGAGCTTTGTTGTGCACCCGTAGAGCATTTTATGGGGCATTTCCGTACTCAGGAGAAATTGTGTCACAAATATTGGGGGTTCTTTTTTCCTTTTACATTTTGCGAAAATGAAAAGTATGGGGCAACACCAGCAAGTTAGTGTAATTTTTCATAAGGGGAAAAAGGAGAAAAAGACCCCCAAAATTTGTAGTGCAATTTCTCCCGAGTACGGAAATACCCCATATGTGGCCCTAAACTGTTTCCTTGAAATACGACAGGGCTCTGAAGTGAGAGAGCGCCATGGGCATTTGAGGCCTAAATGAGGGATTTGCATAGAGGTTGACATAGGGGTATTCTACGCTAATGATTCCCAAACAGGGTGCCTCCAGCTGTTGCAAAACTCCCAGCATGCCTAGACAGTCAATGGCTGTTTGGCAATACTGGGAGTTGTTGTTTTGCTACAGCCAGGGCCTGCGTTAGGGCTTGGCAATCTGGGCAATTGCCCAGGGGGCCCCCTGCGGGCTATTCAGTGGCTGATTCAGGGGGGGAATCTGCCACTGACTAGCCCGTAGGGAGCCTCGTCACATTTGGGGCATCCCTGTGTCCCGAAATATCTTTTCGGGACACATAGATGTCCCGGTTACCTTTCTGCAGCCAACGCGTTAACTTTCAAAATGCAGGGGCTGCCAGGAGGTAGCGCATGCAGGGACGTCACTGATGTCTCGTGCGTGCGCCCTTAGGAACAGAGGAGCGGAGCATGGTAAGTTACCTGCACGTCATCTTCAGTGCTCCGACCACCGCTCCTCCAGTCCCGGGACCTACTACTATGGCCTATAGGCCATGGCAGTAGATTGTGACCCCTGACTGGATTAGTGGTGGACGGAGCACTGAAGTGGGGCAGTACACAGGCATAAAGCCAGGGCCGGCGTTAGGGGGGGGGCAACCCAGGCTATTGCCTAGGGCCCCCATCCCCCAGGGGGCCACCTGCCGGCTGCTCAGTAGGGAGAGGCAACTGTTTTAAAGTGTCCGCAGTGCCGGCTGCTTGTTAAAGATAAGCAACCCGGCAGCGGTCACTTTAAAATGATGGGTTTGCCGGGTCCTCTATGCGGCGTCAGGGACGTCATTCCTCATTTCCTGCAGCGCCGGTGTAGTGAAAAAAACTGTGTGAAGCGTTCCGTGTCCGGCTGCAGGAAATGAGGAGTGACGTCCCTGACGCAGCATAGAGGACCCGGCAGGACACGTCACTCGTCATATAATCCCCACAGCCCACAAGACCTGCAACATTACCTGAGCCTGCAGAGCGCGGACAGGTAAGGAATTGTGAAAAATAGAAAAAGTAGGGGGGGGGGAGAGAGGGGAACTATACTGCCAACCTAATGTGGGGGAACATACTGCCAACCTAATGGGGGGGGGACTGCAACCTAATGTGGGGGGGAACATACTGCCAACCTAATGGGGGGGACTGCAACCTAATGTGGGGGAACATACTGCCAACCTAATGGGGGGGAACTGCAACCTAATGTGGGGAGGAACATACTGCCAACCTAATGGGGGGGAACATACTGCCAAGCTAATGGGGGGGGGGACATACTGCCAACCTAATGGGGGGGAACTATACTGCCAGCCTAATGTGGGGGAACATACTGCACCTAATGTGGGGAAACTATACTGCCTACCTAATGGGGGGGAACATACTGCCAACCTAATGGGGGGGGGGACTGCAACCTAATGTGGGGGAACATGCTGCCAACCTAATGGGGGGAACTGCAACCTAATGTGGGGGGAACATACTGCCAACCTAATGGGGGGGAACATACTACCAGCCTAATGCGGAGGAACATACTGCCAACCTAATGGGGGGAGGAACATACTGCCAACCTAATGGGGGGGGGGACATACTGCCAACCTAATGGGGGGGGGACTGCAACCTAATGTGGGAGAACATACTGCCTACCTAATGTGGGGGAACTATACTGCCCACCTAATGGGGGGGAACATACTGCCAACCTAATGGGGCTAATGTGGGGAACATACTGCAAACCTAATGGGGGGGAACATACTGCCAACCTAATGGGAGGGGGACTGCAACCTAATGTGGGGGAACATACTGCCTACCTAATGGGGGGGGACTGTAACCTAATGTGGGGGAACTATACTGCCAGCCTAATGTGGGGGAACATACTGCACCTAATGTGGGGAACCTATACTGCCTACCTGATGTGGGGGAACATACTGCCAACCTAATGGGGGGGGGGGAACTGCAACCTAGTGTGGGGGAACATACTGCACCTAATGTGGGGAAACTATACTGCCTACCTAATTGGGGGGGGGGGGGACATACTGCCAACCTAATGGGGGAGAACTGCAACCTAATGTGGGGGAACATACTGCCTACCTAATGTGGTGGAACATACTGCCAATCTAATGTGGGGGATCTATACTGCCACCCTTATATGGGGAAGCTATACTGTCTACCTAATGTGGGGGAACATACTGCCAACTTAATGTGGGGGAACTATACTGCCAACCTAATGTGGGGGACCTATACTGCCAACCTAATGTGGGGGAACTACAACCTAATGTGGGGGAACTATACTGCCAACCTAATGCGGGAGAACTATACTGCCAACCTAATGTGGGAAACTATCCTGCCAGCCTAATGTTGGGGAACTACAACCTAATGTGGGGGGAACTATACTGCCAACCTAATGTGGGGGAACTATGCTGCCAACCTAATGTGGGGGAAGTGCAACCTAATGGGGGGGGGGACTATACTGCCAACCTAATGTGGGGGAACTATACTGCAAGCCTAATGTTGGGGAACTACAACCTAATGTGGGGGAACTATACTGCCAACCTAATGTGGGGGAACTATACTGCCAACCTAATGTGGGGGATCTATACTGCCAACCCAATGTGCGGGGGACCTATACTGCCAGCCTAATGTGGGGGAACTATACTGCCAACCTAATGTAGGGGAACTATGCTGCCAACCTAATGTGGGGGAAGTGCAACCTAATGTGGGGGAACTATACTGCCAACCTAATGTGGGGGGGACTATGCTGCCATCCTAATGTGGGGGAACTATTCTGCCAACCTAATGTGGGGGAACTATACAAAAATATAAAATTGTACTATTCTGATCCCCATTTTTTGTGCTGTGATTTGTAGTTTTTATCAATATAATTTTTGTTTTGATGGGACTTTCAATAGCTTTTTAGATGTTTTTTATGGTATTTGAAGTGACCAAAAATGTGCAAATCTGGTTAGTGCACTATTATGACTTTGGGGCCCCACTTTTGATTTTGCCCAGGGCCACTCTAAGCCTAAAACCGGCCCTGGCAACCACTGGAGGCTCAGTTTTGGAAACTGTGCCGTACCTGATGTTTTTCATTTTTATTGGGGGGGGGGGGGGAATATATGGGTATGTGTATATGTAGTGTTTTACTTTTTGGGGGCATGTCACATTTAGGAATCCCCTATGGTGCCAGTACAGCAGAAACCCCCCCACAGGGCATACTATTATGGAAACTAAACCCCTCAAGGCACGTAACAAGGGGTCCAGTGAGCCTAAACACCCCACAGGAAATAACCCATGTTAGGACATAAAATGCTTGTGGGCGAACTACAATGCTCAGAAGAGAAGGAGTCACATTTGGCTTTTGGAAAGCTGAAATGGTTTTTGGGGGGCATGTCGCATTTAGGGAGCCCCTATGCTGCCAGAACAGCAAAAAAAAAAACACACATGGCATACTATTTAGGAAACTACACCCCTCAGGGAACATAACAAGGGGTACAGGGAGCCTTAACACCTCATAGGTGTTTGATGACTTTTTGTTAAAGTTGAATGTATAAATGAAAAAAAAAAAAAAAATTTCACTGAAATGCATTTTTCCCCCCAAAATGTTACATTTTTACAAGGGGTAATAGGAGAAAATGACCACAAAATTTCTCCTGAGTATGGATATACCCCATGTGTGGAAGTCAAGTGCTCTGCTGGCACAATACAATGCTCAGAAGAGAAGGAGCGCCATTGATCTTTTAGAGAGAGAATTTGTTTGGAATGGAAGTCAGGGGCCATGTGCATTTACAAAGCCCCTACATGTGACCCTATTTTGGAAACTACACCCCTCACATAATTTAATAAGGGGTGCAGTGAGTATTTACACCCCACTGGCGTTTGACAGATCTTTGGAACAGTGGACTGTGCAAATAAAAAAATGTATTTTTCATTTTCACAGACCACTGTACCAAAAATCTGTCAGACACTTGTGGGACGTAAATGCTCATTGTTCCCCTTATTACATTACATGAGGGGTTTAGTTTCCAAAACGGGGGTCACATGTGGGGGGTCCATTGTTCTGGCACTATGGGGGCTTTGTAAACACACGTGGCCTTCAATTCCCGACAAATTTTCTCTCCAAAAACCCAATGGTGGTCCTTCTCTTCTGAGCATTGTAGTGCACCCATAGAGCACTTTATATCCACATATGGGGTATGTTCTTACTCAGAAGAAATTGGATTACAAATTTTGGGGGGCTTTTTTACGATTTTCCCTTGTGAAAATGAAAAATATAGGGTAACACCAGCATTTTAGTGAAAAAAAATATTGTTTTTCATTTTCCCATCCAATTTTAATGAAAATTCTTCAAACACATGTGGGGTGTTAAGGCTCACTATACCCCATTTCCAAAATGGGGTAACATGTGGCTATTTATTTTTTTGTGTTTATGTCAGAACCGCTGTAAAATCAGCCACCCTCAACATATAGTGTGCTCTCACTCCTGAGCCTTGTTGTGCATCCACAGAGCATTTTACAGCCACATATGGGGTATTTCCATACTCAGGAGAAATTGTGTTAGAAATTTTGGGGGTCTTTTTCCTTATATCGCATGTGAAAATAAAAAGTATGGGGCAACACCAGACTGTTAGCATAAAAAAAAAAAAGTAAGAAATTACACTAACAGGCTGGTGTAGCCCCCAACTTTTCCTTTTCATAAGGGGTAAAAGGAGAAAAAGCCCCCCAAAATTTGTAGTGCAATTTCTCCCAAGTACGGAAATACCCCATATGTGGCCCTAAACTGTTTCCTTGAAATTCGACAGGGCTCCGAAGTGAGAGAGCGCCATGCGCATTTGAGGACTAAATTAGGGATTGCATAGGGGTGGACAAAGGGGTATTCTACGCCAGTGATTCCCAAACAGGGTGCCCCAAGCTGTTGCTAAACTCCCAGCATGCCTGGACAGTCAGTGGCTGTCCGGAAATGCTGGGAGTTGTTGTTTTGCAACAGCTGGAGGCTCCGTTTTGGAAACACTGCCGTACGATACGTTTTTCATTTTTATTGGAGGGGGGGACAGTGTAAGGGGGTGTATATGTAGTGTTTTACCCTTTATTTTGTGTTAGTGTAGTGTAGTGTTTTCAGGGTACATTCGCACTGGTGGATTATGGTGAGTTTCCCGCTTGGAGTTTGCACTGCAGTGAAAAATTTGCCACAGCTCAAACTTGAAGCAGGGAACTCACTGTAAACCCGCCCGTGGGAATGTAGCCTGTACATTCACATGGGGGGCAAACGTCCAGCTGTTTCAAAACTACAACTCAAAGCATGTACTGACAGACAGTGCATGCTGGGAGTTGTAGTTTTGCAACAGCTTGAGGCCCACTGGTTGGAAAACCTTCAGTTAGGTTCTGTTACCTGACTCCGTATTTTCCATCCAGTGTGCCTCCAGCTGTTACAAAACTACAACTCCCAGCATGTACTGATCGCCGAAGGGCATGCTGGGAGATGTAGTTATGCAACAGCTGGAGGCATGCAAGTACAACTCCCAGCATGCTGAGACAGCTGTTTGGTCTTAGGACCCCTTTGGGAATTTGCACGGGGTGCCTGCTGATAGATATAGGCAGTCACCCTGGTCCGGTCCCTGCCCAACGCGTGGCGGGGACCGAAATTCCAATGGGCGTACATGTTCGTACACCCTTGGTCCTTAAGTACCAGGGAGTAAGGGCGTACCTGTACGCCCTTTGTCCCCAAGAGGTTAAATAATTCAGCACCAAAAATATAAGAAAAATAAGGTGAGATACTGTATGACCTTGTAACAACATCTCTGTTTATAGCTAATGTCTCATTGTGAAGAGCATTACAGCTGGGACCTTTAAAGATACCACCAAACAAAGCTGATATGGCGTTCTGGGAAACTCAACTCTCTCTCTTGCTGTGAGAAACAATGTATGTTTATGAGAAAGATGTTATTGTGAAACAGTTACACCCAACTGTGTGGAATATTACAGATCTATCAAACGGCTGCTGTTATACTTAAGAATATGCAATGCTAGGCCTTACTATTTGAGGTGTCATTACTGACAAAGAGCAAGGAATATTTATGAGGAACAATGGGATAACAACACTGTGTAATTCTGAAACTCACATAGCTTACTTAAATATTAGAATAGCGTGTTTCATGGCTGATACTGTGTATAGCTAATTATATGCAGAGTGTGTATAAAATATAGGTCTGTGTAACCCCTTAAGGACGCAGGACGTACTCAAACGGCCCCTTTTCCGAGTCCTTAAAGACTCAGGACGTTTGAGTATGTCCTGTCAAATCCCGGCCCCCCGCCGCTAGCCGGAGGGGAGCCGGTGCCCGATGCCTGCTGAAATCGTTCAGCAGGCATCGCGGCATATCGCCCAGGGGGGTCATGATGACCCCCCATGTCGGCGATGGCCGCAGATCGCTGGAAAATTCAGCCCAGCGATCTGCTGAAGATTCCGGGTCAATCGGGTCTCCAGTGACCCGTTGACCCGAAATTACAGACTGTTCGGGGCCATCTCTGATGGCCCCGAACAGACATAGCCAGCAGGGGTGAGGTGGCACTGGTGCCACCTCACAATCACCCTGATTCGTTTACCGGCCGACCAATCAGGGCACCTGCTGTGGGTGTCACTCCCGCAACCCGCTCCGCCCCTCTTCCGGAGCACGTGAGCGGGTGCGGGACGTGGACCCCGGGAGCTGGGGACCCCGATCCCTGGCGCCAATGTTGGGATCGGGGCCCCAGGAGTGGCGGCGGGACTGACCTGTGCCCGGAGCAGCAGCAGGAGGTGAGTGACAGCCCTTATAGGCATGCTGGGACTTATAGTTTTGCAACAGCTGGAGGCACATTTTTTCTATGGAAAAGTGTACCTTCAGCTGTTGTATAACTACAACTCCCATCAGCTAAAGTGCATGCTGGGAGTTGTAGTGGTGCATCTGCTGGTTGCAAAACTAAAACTCCCAGCATGCCCGTTGGCTGTCCGTGACTGCTGAGAGTTGTAGTTTTGCAACAGCTGAAGGCACACTGGTTTTGAAACACTGAGTTAAGTAGCAAACCAGTGTGTCTCCAGCTGTTGCATAACTACAATCCCCAGCATCCCCAGCCAAAGTAGTATGCCTCCAGCTGTTGCACAACTACAAGACCCAGCATGCCCTTCCGCTGTCCGTACATGCTGGGGGTTGTAGCTTTTGTAACAGCTGAAGGCACACTGGTTGCAAAACACTGAGTTTGTTACCAAACTCGGTGTTTCACAACCAGTGTGCCTCCAGCTGTTGCAAAACTACAACTCCCAGCATGCACTGATAAACCGTACATGCTGGGAGTTGTAGTTTTGAAACAGCTGGATGTTCCCCCCCAATGTGAACGTACAGGGTACACTCACATGGGCGGAGGTTTACAGTAAGTATCCGGCTGCAAGTTTGAGCTGCGGCAAATTTTCTGCCGCAGCTCAAACTGCCAGGGAGAAACTACTGTGAACCACACGCCCGTGTGACTGTACCCTAAAAACACTACACTACACTAACACACAATAAAATAAAAAGTAAAAAACGCTACATATGCACATACCCCTACACAGCCCCCCCCCCCTCCCCAATAAAAATGAAAAACGTCTGGTACGCCACGGTTTCCAAAACAGAGCCTCCAGCTGTTGCAAAACAACTACTCCCAGTATTACCAGACAGCCACTGACTGTCCAGGCATGCTGGGAGTTATACAACAGCTAAAGGCACCCTGTTTGGGAATCACTGGCGTAGAATACCCCTATGTCCACCCCTATGCAATACCTAATTTAGGCCTCAAATGTGCATGGCGCTCTCACTTTGGAGCCCTGTCGTATTTCAAGGTAACAGTTTAGGGTCACATATGGGGTATCACCGTACTCGGGAGAAATTGTGTTACAAATTTTGGGGGGTATTTTCTGCTTTTACCCTTTTTAAAAATGTAAAATTTTTGGGAAAAGAAGCATTTTAGGTAAAAAATAAATGTTTTTCTTTTACATATGCAAAAGTCGTGAAACACCTGTGGAGTATTAAGGTTCACTTAACCCCTTGTTAAGTTCCCAAGGGGTCTAGTTTCTAAAATAGTATGCCATGTGTTTTTTTTTTTTTTTGCTGTCGAGGCACCATAGGGGCTTCCTAAATGCGGCATGCCCCCAGAGCAAAATTTGCTTTCAAAAAGCCAAATGTGACTCCTTCTCTTCTGAGACCTGTAGTGCGCCAGCAGAGCACTTTTCACCCCCATATGGGATGTTTTCTGAATCGGGAGAAATTAGGCTTCAAATTTTGGGGGGTATTTTCTGCTATTACCCTTTTTAAAAATGTAATTTTTTTGGGAAAACAAGCATTTTAGGAAAAAATATTTTTTTTTTACATATGCAAAAGTCGTGAAACCCCTGTGGGGTATTAAGGTTCACTTAACCCCTTGTTACGTTCCCCAAGGGGTCTAGTTTCCAAAATAGTATGCCATGTGTTTTTTTTTGGCTGTTATGGCACCATAGGGGCTTCCTAAATGCGGCATGCCCCCAGAGCAAAATTTGCTTTCAAAAAGCCAAATGTGACTAATTCTCTTCTGAGACCAGTAGTGCGCCAGCAGAGTACTTTTCACCCCCATATGGGGTGTTTTCTGAATCAGGAGAAATTGGCTTCAAATTTTGGGGGGTATTTTCTGCGATTACCCTTTTTAAAAATGTAAAACTTTTGGGAAACCAAGCATTTTAGGGACATTTTTTATTTTTTTTTACATATGCAAAAGTTGTGAATCACCTGTGGGGTATTAAGGTTCACTTTACCCCTTGTTATGTTCCCCGAGGGGTATAGTTTCCAAAATGGTATGCCATGTGTTTTTTTTGCTGTTCTGGCACCATAGGGGCTTCCTAAAGGTGACATGCCCCCCAAAAACCATTTGTCGCTCCTTCCCTTCTGAGCCCTCTACTGCGCCCGCCGAACAATTTACATAGACATATGAGGTATGTGCTTACTCGAGAAAAATTGGGTTTCAAATACAAGTAAAAATTTTCTCCTTTTCACCCCTTGCAAAAATTCAAAAATTGGGTCTACAAGAACATGCGAGTGTAAAAAATGAAGATTGTGAATTTTCTCCTTCACTTTGCTGCTATTCCTGTGAAACACCTAAAGGGTTAAAACGCTGACTGAATGTCATTTTGAATACTTTGGTGGGTGCAGTTTTTATAATGGGGTAATTTGTGGGGTATTTCTAATATGAAGACCCTTCAAATCCACTTCAAACCTGAACTGGTCTCTGAAAAAAAAGGGAGTTTCAAAATTTTGTGAAAAATTGGAAAATTGCTGCTGAACTTTGAAGCTCTCTGGTGTCTTCCAAAAGTAAAAACACATCAATTTTATGATGCAAACATAAAGTAGACATATTGGAAATGTGAATTAAAAAAATTATTTGGAATATCCATTTTCCTTACAAGCAGAGAGCTTCAAAGTTAGAAAAATGCAAAATTTTCTAATTTTTCCTCAAATTTTGTGATTTTTCACCATGAAAAGATGTAAGTTACCACAAAATGTTACCACTATGTTAAAGTAGAATATGTCACGAAAAAACAATCTCGGAATCAGAATGATGTTATTAATGTTTAAAGTGACAGTGGCCAGAATTGCAAAAAATGGCCGAGTCCTTAAGGTGAAAAAGGGCTCAGTCCTTAAGGGGTTGAATAACATTTATTATTTCAGTATTTAGAGTTTAAACATGGCTGCCTGGATCACAATGAAGACTCATGTCTCTCTGCTTAATTCTGACCTGGTCAGAACCCCTGACACTTTAGAGCTTCCAAGTCATTAATTAATTTTTCCCAAATTTCCTTAAGAAAATGAGGGTGTGTGTTATATGCCGATAAATATGGTATGTATGCTGAGTTGTGATTGGTTGTTATGGTCAAAACCAGACAGTTTTAATTTGAGACAGATTAACATATTTGAGACAATTGACTAAACATTTGGCTAAACATACCCTAAAATGGAACTGTATGGTGGGTAATTTTGCACTGTAAAACTACATTAAAAGGCAGAGGTATTTATGCACAATATAATGATGCCCTAAATGTAGAGGATTTAAGTCTAAATTCTAGAATTAAGGATTGAGAAGAAATTAAGAAATTGCAAGAAAGAGAAATATCCTCAGAGATTTGATAAACATGTTCCTAGTGGAGCACTGGGATTTATGGAACTGCTGTCTCTGTGCTACTGCAATAGTACAGCATGCTTCCAGTAATATACACTTAGAAGGGAATTCATCAAGCTATTCGGAACCTTTTTTTAGTCTAAAATTGTCACACAAAAAGTCTCAGTCACTTCCCATACAACTTTTGTGAGACTTTTGCTTTTGATCATATTTGAAAGTGAGCCACCATTTGCAGTGCTTTAGACTAGTTTTATGCAGTGGGCACTGATTCATTATGTGCGACTTTTCTCGCAGTGGCTGTCTTTTAGACACAAATCCACACTCATTTACTTCAGCCATGTAAAGCAGTCTAAACGGGTACCATGGGCATAGGAGACGGTAAATTCATGAAGTGGCGTGCGGCTTTTGATGAATTTGGCACAGGTAACATTAAACGTTACTTTTCTGCTCTAAAATAGTACGCATACTAGATAACAATTGATGAATTCCCTTGTTAGGGATCTATTTAGTCTTCTTGTTTAGCTAAAATGATACAAGACAAAAAAGTCCTTTGGGTAGCTTTCCGGTTCCGATAGGGTAGTCCATAAAGTGTCTATGGGTAGCAGCGAAATTATTAGGCCGTGGGTTATGATATATATATATATATGCAGCACTAAGGTATCTCATTGACAACCTGTAACCTTGATAATAATAGTGGAGATTTATCAAAACCTGTCCAGAGGAAAAGTTGCTGAGTTGCCTATGACAACCAATCAGATCACTTCTTTCAAATGTTTTTTTTTAAAATGCTGCTGAAAAATGAAAGAAGCGATCTGATTGGTTGCTATGGGCAACTCGGCAACATTTCCTCTGGACAGGTTTTGATAAATCTCCCCCAATATATATTGAAAAATATCACATTGCATAATATTTAAAGGGGTACTCCGCCCTAGACATCTTATCCCCTATCCAAAGGATAGGGGATAAGAGGTCAGATTGCCGCGGTCCCGCTGCTGGGGAGCCCTGGGATCCCGCTGCAGCACCGCTCTATCATTACTGCACAGAGCAAGTTCGCTCTGCACGAAATGATGGGCAATACTGGGGCCGGAGCATCGATACATCACGGCTCCACCCCTCGTGACGTCACGGCCCGCCCCTTTCAATACAAGTCAATGGGAGGGGACGGACCGTGATGTCACGAGGAGCGGAGCCATGACGTCACGCTGCTTCGTCCCCCGTATCGCCAGTGATTACGCACAGAGCGAACTCGCTCTGTGCTGTAATGAGAGCGGGGTGCCGCAGCGGGAATCCCAGGGCTCCCCAGCAGTGGGACTGCGGCGATCTGACATCTTATCCCCTATCCTTTGGATAGGGGATAAGATGTCTAGGGGCGGAGTACCCCTTTAACAGAAAGTGTTTATAAGAAATTAATAAAGAACTGGTCTCAGTACAGAATCGTATGGTGCTCTATAAAAAATGCAGAGCATTATATTATGTGTTTTTCAGCACTACTTTTTGTCACTTATCCAGTTTTTAATGAGGCAGCTGTCAGAAGCTAGAACAAATGTTTGACAAATCCTGCTATATCTCATCACCCTTAGGCTGGGTTCACACTACGTTTTTCAACTACGGTTCCCGCATACGTTTTCTATCAAAAACTGTATGGGGAAAAAAAACGAATGGAACAGTATGGGAAAAAGTAAACCATATGCGTTTTTAAACAGTATACTGTTTTTAAAAGTGCATACTGTTCCGTTCGTTTTTATTTAAAAAAAAACATACTTTTTGAAAATTCTGTCCATTTTTAATGGGAGGGGTCTTGGGTGGGGACTTTAGGATGCAAATGCGCATGTGCAAAGAAAAAACGCTTACGGTTTTGCCGTATGGAACCGTACACATGTGTGTTTCCCATTGACATCCATGTTAAAAAAAAAGGTATGCGGTTGCAATACGGTTTTAAAACTGGAGTCAAAACCGTGGTCAAACACAGTTTGGAGTACTGTTTAAAAACGTATTGCAAGCAAACCGTAGGCAACCATATGCATCAGGGTGCATACAGTTGCAATGCTTTGCCTATGTATACGGTTTTCAATACCGTTCCATACGTTTTCACTAATGAAAACATATGCGGGAACCGTAGTTGAAAAACGTAGTGTGAACCCAGCCTTACCAACATTCAGCTTTATGAAGCAATGTATTATTTTTTTATATTTTTGCTCTCTAAATGTATATGCCTATGATTATCTAATATCTAATATTATTTTATTTATAGACATATACAATAAGTTCTTACTGCAGCATGAAATGTAGGATTGTAAAGTCAACCAGAAAAGGGGAATGGTAATGGTAAAATCCCATCTATATCTCTGAATATGGGAATATATTCATGAGGGAAATTTAGCATGTGGGGTCACTATAGGTAGAAATACATCAAGAAAAAATACTAAAATACTGATAAGGGTGTGTGATAAGCCCCCAAATATTACACAGTGGAGAAGATGCGCCAAACTTTGGCGCAAAAAGACACTGCGCCAAAGTATTGCGCAAAAGTTACGTTAAAAAAGACACATAAATCCTTTGATAAAAACCCCCCATAGTGTGTGTAAACTGAATTAAAATGATTGTAAAGCCGGCGGTTGGAGTCTGCCGCATGCAGCATGTACTGCTGCTTTCCAGTACCATGCCATGCATGCAACGCCCTCTCCTTGTTGTAGGCGCTGGACGTCCCTCTCTTCTGCACTGTTGTGTGCTATGACAGTTTTTAGCATGTCCTATATGGGCCACAAGCTTGCACAAGCCTCATCCTATAGAGTTAGTGCATGCTCCTGATTCCTGTCTTTCTCCAATCCGTGCCAGGCACCACCTATATTCGAGTACTCCTCTCTTTGTGTAGTAACTGAACAACAGTAAGGTGTCTACACGTGAAGGTGCCTGTCTGCTGTTGCTGATCTGCATACCTGTGTCTGACCTGAGCCTGATATTCTGACCCTGCTTCTGCTTGAAACCTTGTACCTGCTTGATTCTCCATTATATGTTTGTAATTGTTGGTCATGCCTGAACTCTCATTAAGTCTGCACCACCTTGCTGCATCTGAACTCCTTAGCTCTGCTGCTGTTCCACAGGCTATGTGCTGCTACAACACCCTTTCAGCTCTTCTACTCTGTACTCTGCTGTGCCGTGCTAATACCATGTCCAGCATCGATTCTCCTACCTGTATCCATGGTGCTTGGCACCAGGGCGTTCTGGCATGTTTGGTCGGCTGCTATCTAACCCGGCCACTTTTGTAATAAGGACCTGGAAGTCAAGCTTCTGCAACTTGGACAATTGTAAATGGTGAAAACGAGGTAAATACTTTGGTTTTGTTACCCAAGTTTTGGCCAAAGCTTAACCAATAGTTGTCACAGTAGGTCCACATGCAGTAGGTCCACATGCAGTAGGTCCACATGCAGTAGGTCCATATGCAGTAGGTCCATATGCAGTAGGTCCATATGCAGTAGGTCCATATAGGCAACACAGTGGCTCAGTGGTTAGCCCTGTTGCCTTTCAGCACTGAGGTCCTTTGTTCAAATCCCACCAAGGACAACATCTGCAAAGAGTTTGCATGTTCTCTCTGTATTTGTGTGGGTTTCCCCTAGGTACTACAGTTTCCTTCCAAACTTTAAAACACACTGATAGGTTTAGATTGTAAGCCCCAATGGGGTACAGGGACCAATTTGAGTCTACAGCACTGTGGAATCTGTGTGTGCTATAGCAATAAAGAATGCGTATTAGTACAAGGATGTATTACTTACCCGGATCTTTGGTCCAGTTCCAGAGATACATGCTATATTAGCCCCCTTAGCTAATAACTTAACCCCTTAAGGACTCAGCCCATTTGGACCTTAAGGACTCAGACAATTTTATTTTTATGTTTTCGTTTTTTCCTCCTCCCCTTCAAAAAATCATAACTCTTTTATATTTTCATCCACAGACTAGTATGAGTGCTTGTTTATTGCGCGACCAGTTGTCCATTGTAATGCCATCACTCACTTTATCATAAAATGTATGGTGCAACCCAAAAAATACTATTTGTGTGGAGAAATTAAAAAGAAAAATGCAATTTTGCAAATTTTGGAAGGTTTTGTTTTCACGCCGTACCATTTATGTTTAAATTGACATGTGTTTTTTATTCTCTGAGTCAATATGATTAAAATGATACCATGATTATACACTTTTCTATTACTGTTGCGCTTAAAAAAAATCGCAAACTTTTTTACCAAATTAGAACGTTTAAAATCCCCCTTTTTTGAAGACCTATAACTTTTTCATTTTTCCGTATAAGCTGTGGTATGAGGCTCATTTTTTACGCCGTGATCTGTACTTTTTATTAATACCATATTTGCTTATACAAAACTTTTATTACATTTTTTATAAAAAAAATTTGGAATAAAATGTTATAAAAAAAAAAAGCAGCTATTTTGGACTTTTTTTTTTTTTACGTTCACGCCGTTCACCGTACGGGATCATTTACATTTTATTTTAATAGTTCGGATATTTACACACGCGGCAATACAAAATATGTATATAAAATAATTTATTTACACTTTTTGGGGGTAAAATAGGGAAAATGGGACAATTTATGTTTTTATTGAGGGAGGGGGTTTTCACATTTTTTTTACTTAATTTTTTTACTTTATTTTTTAACTTTTTTTTTACTTTTATTTTTACACTTTAATAGTCCCCATAGGGAACTATTTAAAGCAATCACTCGATTGCTAATCCTGTTCATAGCACTGATCAGGGCTATCGGTGATCTTCTGCTCTGGTCTGCGGGAAGGCAGATCAGAGCAGAAGACTCCCGGAAGGCAGCGGAGCAAGGTGAAGGGACCTCCGTCTGCCGTGCAGGATGATCGGATCGCCGCGGCAGTGCTGCGGGCGATCCGATCATCCTGTTAAGTGACCGCGATGCTGCGGATGCCGTGATCGGTATTGATCATGGCATCTAAGGGGTTAATGGCAGACATCCGCTGGATCGCAGGTGTCCACCATTACCGGCGGGTCCCTGGCTGCGATCCACAGCCGGGACCTGCCGCGCATGATGCCATAATCGCTCCGATGCCCGCGGTTATGCTCAGGACGTAAATGTATGTCCTGGTTCGTTAAGTACCACGTCACCAGGACATACATTTATGTCCTGCGTCGTTAAGGGGTAAATTTACCCCCCTCATAAGTATTGATAGAATCTATACCCATGTGAGCGTGAGGTGGTCAGGCATATCAGGACAGAGAGGACGGACAAACCAGATTTCAGTTTCCCTTTAAACTTATAGATTGTGTTGATGTACTAAAAATAAAAGAACACTTAATGGCATATTTTCAAAGCAGCTTAAATTTTAATTGTGAAAGGTATATACCACACGGGAATAAAAGGATCAGAAACAGGAGGAATCCAGTGTGGTTGAATAAAAATGTAAAGGGAACAACAAATAATAAAAAGAAAGCATTTAAATTACAGAATCAGGAAGGAAATGTATAACCACAAAAAAAAACTACAAGAGCAAAATTAAATTATGTAGAAGCAGATAAATGAAGAAAAGCTGTTAATTTTACTATTTAACCCTTTCAAACCCTATTAACTTGTTCTTTAATTATATAAATGGTAAAAAACAGAAAAACTGAAGGTGTCTTCCCTTTAACCTCTTAACGACCACGGACGTAAATGTTCATCCTGGTGCGGAGGTACTCCATGCACTAGGACGTACATTTACGTCCTGTGTATGACCATGAGCATGGGAGCGGTGCTCGCGTCATACACTGCTGATAACCGGCAATGGCCGACATCTGTATTCGTGCGGATGTCCACCATTAACCCCTCAGATGCCATGATCAATACAGATCACGGCATCTGCGGCAATGCGCATGTTAAAATAGATGATCAGGGATCCGATCATCTAAACTGGCGGCCAGAGGTCCTCTCGTCTGCCTCGCCATCTCCTGGGGTCTTCTGCTCTGGTCTGCTCGATCTCATACCAGAGCAGAAAACCCCAGGAGATGGCCGGATAAGATAGAAGATAATACTGATCAGTGCTATGCCCTATACATAGCACTGAACAGTATTAGCAACCAACTGATCGCTATTGATAGTTGAAAAAATGTAAAAATAATAAGTAAATAAGAAAGTGTCCCTTTTTCCCATTTTACCCCCAAAAAGCATAACAAATTTATAAACATATTTGGTATCAGTTTTTGATAAACATTTGGTATCGCCGCATGCCTAAATGTCCGAACTATCAAAATATAATGTTAATGATCCCATAAACTATGGGTAAACTATGTAAACGTAAAAAAAAAATGGCAAAATGCTGCTTTTTTTGTCACATTTCATTCCCCAAAAAATGTATAAAAAGTGATCTAAAAGGTTTATATATGCAAATTTGTCAATATAATAATAATGTATCGATAAAAAGTATATATGATGGTGCAAAAATGAGCCCTCATACCGCCCCATATATGGAAAAAGGAAAAAGTTATGGGTGGTCAAAATAGGGCGCATTTATATTACTGATAAGCGGTACAAAAATTTTAAAGTATCTAGCCATGGGTATCATTTTAATAGTCAAACTATGAAGCTTTTATTAAAGTATACAAATATATAAGAAGTATAGCTTCCAAACAATAAACAAAACTGGTCCTGAGACTGAATAAACTGTAAACAATGTACAATGGTACACTAATATAACAAAAAAAAATATAAAGTGGAATAGAACATTAATGACAATAAGATATAAAGAGCAAACAAGCATGATATACACAGTAGGCTGCACCCAGTGGCTGACCACTACAGGGATAAAGCAAGACTATTTCTCAGTAAAGCGACAAGCAATGAGCCATGTCAGGACAATGAGAGGACAATAACCAAGATTCCCACATAGTGTGAAAACTATCTACCGTGTCCTCTCTGATAGCCGACAACTTCTCATAGAGTTGAATGAGGTTAATTCTAGTGATGACCTCTCCAAATCGCAATATTGTTCGTTTCCATTGAGATGTGATGTGTATTCTAGCTGCTAAAAGTACATATTGAGCAAGGCGAAATATCTTATATCGCATTCAATTAGGTCTACAGCCTAGGAGGCAGAAGACAGGTGTCCTCGGTACACGATTGGGTAAAATGGAGTCCAGAAATAGAGGATTAGATAGGACATGCAGTAGAGGGGAAACAGGAGACTGTAAACTTAAAACGAACCTGACGCCAGAGAGATAGAGAATAAAGGGCCACAAGGGCTGAGGAGGGTACCAATGTGGAAATAGGACAAGAGGACCACATGAAGGCTGCACAGGAATATGGGAATAGGATGACATTTTTTAGGCACACCCATTTAGGAGCACCCGAGGGGATATTAATTAGGGCTAGTTGGGCTAAACGTGCAGCATACAAGTATTTCAGGGTGATTGGGACTGATAAACCCCCTAGTTTTCTGTTAAAGTACATCACAGATCTAGCTATGCAAGGTTTTTGTAAGCCCATATATAGGCTAGGAAATATTTCTGCAGGGAGATGAGGTCCGATTTAATTATGGGGATGGGAAGGGAATGAAAAAGATATAATAGACGGGGTAGAATAACGATTTTGATAACATTGACCCTCCCCAACCATGACAAGTAGGGATAATTCCATTTCGGTAAATCCGCTCGTATCGAGCGATAGAGGGAGACGTAATTACAACCGTATAAGGAATGTAAAGAAGGGGTAAGTTTTATGCTGAGATATGGAAGACCAGAGGAGGAATCACGGAAGCCAAAATTGAGGGAGATAAGGCATCACATAGGGATTGGGATGTTACAGTATAGGATTTCAGATTTATTAACATTTATGGTCAGTAAGCGGAAACATTTTTACCAGTTACAATGGTAAAAAGATTCGGTAAAGACACAAGGGGCTCAGTTAGTGTCAGGAGAAGGTCATCTGCAAACAGATTAACCTTATATTCTGAAGATGCTACCGTAACCCCTCCAACAATCGGATGGTCTCGAATTAAAGCCACCAAGGGCTCCATCACAAACGCAAATAACGCCGGGGAAAGTGGACACCCCTGACAGGTGCCCCGCCAATTTGTAAGGGTTGTGAAGAGGTAGAGGGCAATTTTAGGTAAGCCGTTGGGAGGAGTAAATACGGCGTAAGATTTGAACAAAAGGGCCTGAAAACCCAATTTTTGTGAGCACTGCAAACAGATACTGCCATGACACACAGTCAAACGCTTTTTCTATATCTAATGATAATACAGATAAAGGGGCATTATTGGTGTTTGCCCAATGAATTAGGTTTAGGACCTTCCTGATATTATCTGGAGCCTGTCGGCCTGGCGCAAAGCCTACCTGGTCCAGGTTAATCAAGGTTGGCAGGTATCTGTTCAAACGGGTGGCCAGAATAGAGGTTAACAGTTTTGAGTCTTTATTTAAGAGTAAGATGGGGCAGTAATTAGCTGTGTGAAGATGATCCTTATTGGGTTTGGGTAAAATGGTAATCAGGGCGTCTAAGAATTCCGGGGGGAGAAGATCGGGGGACAGGAGGGAATTGAAAAGGGCGACAAGATGAGGGACAAGTTGGGTGAAAACTTCTTGTAATAGCTCACTGTGAGGCCATTTGGGCCAGGAAATTTACCCAACTTGAGCCTGGACAGAGCCACAGCCGCCTCCTCGGGGGATATGGGAGCATTCAATACCACTCTAGCGTCAGGAGAAAGACAAGGGAGAGATATAGAAGATAGATAGTGAGTGAGAGTGTCGGGAAAGGGAATGGGAGGGTTCAGTATAAAGATTTGTGTAATACGTATGGAAAGCAGAATATATTCGTTCAGGATGAGACGAACAGACACTGGGGCGCAGCTGAAGGCTATGTACCCTATTGGTAGATGTCGTCTTCTTTAACATCGAGGCCAAGAGACGATCAGGTTTATTGGCAAACTTATAATAGGTCGTTTTGGTCCATCTCGATTTCTCAACTACAGTAGACTGGAGCGCATCCAGCTGGACCCTGGTGCCCTGGAGCTGTGTATAAAAATAGGGTCTTGCTGGCGTGCAATCTTTAACCAATGAAGCTTAGCCTCTAAAGCCTGCCAAGTCCCCGTCCAATCACGTTTAATCCCAGTGGCTAAAGAAATTATATGGCCCCAAATAAATGATTTGTGTGCTAACCATACCCATTTGGGGTCCGACGCAGGTTGTACATTAAGCATAAAATAGGAACTGGGGTTTTGCTTCACTCTAGGCATCGTCAGGAGAGAGGGGACACATAAAATTAATGGCCACTAAGACCATGTTGTGATCGGAACAGGCTGAGGGAATGTGTCGAGCATAAAGCAATTTTGGCAAGGTGCGGGTATTTATGAGAATCCAATCTATTCTAGTGTAATGGCGGTGTGCCGGTAATAAGAGTATCCAATAGCATTACCATTGTGTTCATGCCATACATCTACCAGGGATCCCTCTGTGAAGAGAGAGGTTAAAAGCCTTTGTTGAGTCCCCGAACTGCGAAACTGGGCAGTATTGGAGCAATCTAACTTACCATTGTAGACCATATTGAAGTCTCCAGCCCAAATCAAAGTGTCATAGGTCTAAGACGCAACAATATCACACAGATTCTGGAAGAACGGAAGTGGAGAGTCTGTGGGTGCATAAGCGTAAATAAGACACAGAGTTTTATCTTACAATGAACCCAGTAAGATAAGATATCTGCCCTCTGGGTCAGCCTGAATCTCCTGTACCTGAAAGGGAAATTAGTTATTTAAGAGCGTCATAACTCCCCTACATTTAGTTACATAAGTGGACTTATAAAAACGAGTATACAGTTTATGAAAGAATTGAGGTTTAGATCCAGTAGTAAAATGAGTCTCCTGTAAACAAATAGCATCCAACTTTAAACGGGCATAGTCCCTAAAAGCTTTTCCTCTCTTGTGCGGGGAATTAAAGCCCTGCACATTGTGAGAGAGTACCTTACTCATCATAAGGAAACATTAACATGCAGAGAAACTCACATAATAAAGCTCATTGGATAATTGTGCAGGAATCAGCCAGGGTTACTGAGAAAGTGTGCCCGGAGTACAATAAACAGCTAGTGTACCTGTACAAACAAACAAACAAGACAATGACAAAACTTTGCCTCTGAGTATGCTACTCTCTGGCCCAAATCCTGAAGCTGGGAAGAGATGTCGGACACCGCCTTGGCCAGGGACATCTGGAACATATCCTTGTGGAACATCACTGCGGGTGTCAGGTCTATCGCTGCAGGGCCCTCCTCATCGTCGGAATGTTGTGCTGGAGAGCTGGCGCAGGAGGCAGCCATCTTAGTGCTAGGCCCTGCTCTGAAGATATCGAGGATAGACTGGGAGAGGCACTGCGATAGGTTCAGATTTTTCTTATTAGAGGAGCGGGACATGTTCCCCTCCACATCGATATAATTATCTGCAAAGTAGGAGTCAGAATCGGTGCTTAATAGGGCTTATGATGGCCGGTCAGCGCGGAGCTCACATCAGGTGCTGCCTGTCTGTGAGCCACGTGCATGCGCCTCCATGGGTATCATTTTAATTGTATTGACCCACAGAATAAAGAACACATGTCATTTTTACCATAAAGGGTGCAGTGTGAAAACAAAACCCTCCAAAATGTACAAAATTGTGGTTTTCATTTAAAATTCCTCCATAAAAAAATATTTTGGGGTTTGCTGTACATTTTATGGTAAATTGAGAGGTTTCATTACAAAGTACAATTGGTCACGCAAAAAACAAGCCCTTACATGGGTCTGTAGATGGAAATATAAAAGAGTTATGGATTTTAGAAGGCGAGAAGGAAAAACCAAAAACGCAAAAATAAAATTGGTCTGGTCCTTAAGGTCAAAATGGGCTTGGTCCTTAAGGGGTTAATAGTAATATATTTGTATTCACTTTATTTAAAAAGGAAGATGAAATATTGGCTGAAATGCAGAGACATACAGTAAAGTTTCTATTAAATTTCACCTGTCTAACCCAGAAAGCAGTACAGCAACGTCCAGACACCACACAAATTAAATACTCCTATATTCCAAGGTCATTTAATATTCACTGTCATTGAAATCAACTTCCTTCGTTTTATAGCCTATGTGAACTAAAACATATACACAAAGGACCCCCCACCACCACCACCAGAAAAAAAAATGTCCACTAGGTGTCTCCATCTGTATTAGCAGATAGACTATGAAAGAAAACAGGAATCAGGAAAAAAGAGGATGGAATGTGTTCATCTACGACATCTAACCAGAGGGCTTAAGAGGTAAATCAAGTCTTCCCTCTTATCTCTTACCACCCATAAAGTTTTCAGAAGCTGGCTATTGTAAAAATACTTGCATTCTTATAAAGGACAAAGTGCTGACTACTGAATGTAATTCCCTGTCCTTCCATCCTTAAATGGGCACTGTCATTAAACATCATTTTTAATATTTGATTCATTATGCCAAATAAATTACTTTTGTAATTGGCTTCCATAAAAGAAAAAACTTTTATGTAAGTTTTTCTGCTGTATACTTCTAGCCACCAGGGGTCTCCCTTCTTGGCCAGAACACATTCTGTCTGGTCAAAATCTCAGATTTTGGTTTCATGCTTGTAATGTTCAGAGACCAAACTCAGAAAGTGTTTCTCTGCACTGAGCTTGATTGACAGCTGCAAAGAGCCTCACTGAAAGCTGCATAGACTAAAAGCTGCACAGACTGAAAGCTACAAAGAGCCTCACTGAAAGATATACAGACTGAAAGCTGCTGCACAGAGCTTGAGGTCTTCTTTTCATTACAGCTCTGCAACGATGTGAGGGCGAAAGTGGTCCCCCAGCAGGCTTCAGTGATGTCATGCCTGCGGGGAAACGTCCACATTCTCCTGTGAGCAAGAATAACTGTAAGATACACAGCTTTTTGAAGCTCTGAATTTTTTTGGAAGGGTGGGAGGAGTGTTAGGAGTAGTTAGGGAACATAGCCTGAGTTAGTTTAGAAAAGTTTATTTTGCGACAAGTACTTTTTAAGTCATCTTCCTTATCAGCAGTTCTTTATTTGTACCAGAGCTGCTTTTGTGATGTCACCTTGCTGTGATCCTCTCTGCTGCTTTGTTTAATTTCTAATCACACAGTACCTTGTAGTATATCAATACTCACCACCCCACATACACACACATTTAAAGTACTGTACTATAAATAATAACAAGGGAGTGGTAGCCTGTTCAATCCAGTACAGGTTCTTCAGCATCAATTATGTCATAGCATACTGAACAGGAGGACAGCTTGTGAGAAGGTGTTGTGCTGTCATTGCTCAGACAAGGAAAAAAAGGAAATGCTGGCATTCAACTGCTCTGAAGTGGAGACAATGGGAAGAAGTAGCTGTGAACCATGGAGGAGACTCTGAGGAGTTCAATATCAGCAGTAAAAGCCCAAAAATGACCTTCACATTTTTAATGTAACAAAACCATGCAGGTTTTCAAATTTCTTTTGAAAGTACAAGTAGATGTAATGTAGCATAGTAAATATGTAATGGGATACATAAACCCTTATTTCTAATACAGACTCTATACGAACATGTTCTGTTACAATATACTGACAAATAGCAAATGTGGCAACAATATTTGAAAACAAGGTAGTCCTGAAAGTTTAACCTTCAATGTGGGTACATTGTATTAGGGTTTTTAAATAGATGTTGTACTAAAGCATCTCACTGAAGACAAATAATCCTTCTGGATTGGCTCTGCGACTGGACCTCTATCCCAATATATGGAATGGCTATTAAAACCCCTTCTTTTATCTACCCCTACATACATAAAAGATACAGGCGACCTTTTACTGCATTTAGAGGATTTTGGCTGGCAGACTGACTTCAAACTTGCCTACATAGACATTGAGAGCCTGTACACCCACATCCCCCATGATGCGGGTATACAGGCGATCCATGAGGTCCTCCTCGAAACTGACAAGACCCCTCAATTCATTGAGTTTGTTTGCAACTCCCTGCGCTTCATTTCATCCCACAACAATTCAAGGATGGTTAGGACTGGTATAGGCAGGTGACCGGCACAGCCATGGTCTCCTGTACCTATGCCAACCTGTTCCTCGCCACCCTTGAACAATGTTACATCTTCTCTCCTATTAACCCCTTTGTTAAACATATTAAACTCCTTCTACGTTTTATTGATGATGTTTTGGGAGGGCACAGAGGTCGATTTTTCTAATTTAATTTCCTTTCTGAACACTACCAATAAGGAGAGTATGTAGTTCACTTATGTGTTTGGGGGACAGGAGCTTGATTTCCTAGACGTGAAACTAAGAGTCATTGCACTCTTACACTTTTCTAGCAACACCCCCCCCTACACGTAATAAAGAAAGGCATCCCGTATTCTCAATAGCTCCGTTTAAAAAGGATTAACAACGATCATAAAGTGTTTGAAGAACAAGCTGTTTAATTATGTTCCCGTTTGAAACAGCAAGGTTACCCTAATTCCATCATTAGTGAGGGTCTTGAACTATTAAATCCACAATCAGAGTTGATCTACTTAAGCCCAAAGCCCGAAATTTCTCCTAGGCCAGATGTTTTACTTTTTCCCTTAAAAACACCAACCTTAATTCCGTAGTATCTAAAGCAATATACCACAATTGGTACATTCTTGACTGACATTGATCTAAAGGAAGTCACTAAACATCCCCCACGTAGAACATTCGGGAAGAGCGTGACCATAGATGACAGGTTGAAGAAATACCCCACCCAAAACCAAACACTTTTTAAAGAAGGGTCATTGGCTTCTGAAAAGGATCCCCCCCCCCCCCCCAAGATGGGTTTGCCTTCCTGCATGACTCTGGTCAGAATTGGATGGATGTCTTTTTCATCTTTACAAAATATGTTACTCACTCAATTGTGGCTATAAATTTGTGGAAGAAGAGGTAGTGGTCTCACCCAAAGCTTGATGCCTGAAGGTTCCAAAAACCTCGCTGTCATATAACAAAATCTGTGTATAAATGGCAAGTTCTAGTTTGGGAACCAGGTTTTGCACTGAGGTATTGGATCTTCAAGACACACCTCTGACGCATTTTGCACTCACTTTATTATACCTTCCTTTTTACATATATAGCCTCCATAGATACTTAATTCATCTAAAATCTTAATTCCTTTTACATGTCTACAGGACAAATATTCTCTAATCAGGAAACTTCTTCTTTCACATCAATTCTTATCCATATCTTTACCTGCTCATATCCGGTGGAAAACTTTTTTTTTTTTTTTTATTAACTGGTGCAAGAAAGTAAAACAGATTTGTAAATGACTTCTATATAAAAATCTTAATCCTTCCAGTACTTATCAGCTGCTGTATACTACAAGGGAAGTTCTTTTCTTTTTGAATTTATTTTCCGTCTGACCACAGTGCTCTCTGCTGACACCTCTGTCAATGTCAAAAACTGTCCAGAGCAGAAGCAAATCCCCATAGTAAACCTATCCTGCTCTGGACAGTTCCTGACATGGACAGAGGTGTTAGCAGAGAGCACTGTGGTCAGACAGAAAAGAAATTCAAAAAGAAAAGAACTTCCTGTGGAGCATACAGCAGTTAATAAGTACTGGAAGAGTTAAAAAAAATTTTGAAAGAAGTAATTTACAAATCTGATTAACTTTCTGGAATGAGTTGATTTAAAATAAATTGTTTTCCACCAGAGTACCCCTTTAAGAGAGCACAGCACTACCACTATATAAATCACTATTTAGACTGGAAAATTGTGTACTGTTTTTAGCTATTCATACAGCTATCACGGTAAATGTAGTCATTTCATTCTGTAAATTGTAGTGCCTATCTTTATGCTGTATAATATCTTTATGCTGTATTCATTATATTGAAAATGTTATTTATTTTTACTGTCAAAGTATTAACAAATATCATAAATTGCTGTGATTTTATAATATAAATTTTTCTTTCATGCATCTGTTTGTTTTCTGGTCTCTGGTAGGTGGGTATGTTAAGTTAACTAATTCATCTCTGATTTGAAAAATGGATGAACATTACATTCTGAAAGCAGTTATCTTATCATTACTATCCTAGTAATCTAATTATTAACATCAAGCAGATATTTTCAAAGGTGACCTCATATTGTGTTTTCCATGTTAAAGAATAATGGCAACCTTACAACTGTTCAGTTTTAATTATCAGAGAGTAGAAAGACAATTTGCATAACATGACTTAATGTCAAATATCCTTGAAGTGCCAAATTTCTATTATATAAATATGCTAATGTAACCTAAGCTGCAGGTTGTGATTCCTGTCCATATCTTCAAAACAACTTTGTGCATCACATGATCATTTTCTTACAGCCTTTGAAATGACCTACCAATAGCACCTTAGATCTGAGTTTAAGTAGTGTTCCTAACATTAACTTAGATGAGACAGTGCACTTTTATGGCAGAACTGCTGAAAAAAAGACAATAGTGAAGAAAACAAAGATTTGCTTGGGCATATGAAAATGTGTTCTTTGGTTCAAATTTGGAATTTTTCGGTCTTAAATGGATACTCCACCCACAGACATCTTATCCCTACCCAAAGGATAGGGAATAAGATGTCTGATTACAGGGCTCCTGCTGCTGGGACGCCCGCAATCTCTGTGCAGCACCCAGAGTTCATTTAGAACACTGGGTGTGGGTGCCGGGGGTCGTGACTTCACGACCACACCCCTTGTCATGTCATGCCAATCCCCCTCAATGCAAGTCTATGGGAGGGGGCATGATGGCCATGGCCCCCTCCCATAGACTTGCATTGAGTGGGCGTGGTGTGATGGCACGAGGGGTTTGGTGGTGACATCACAACCCTCGCCACCCGCTCCAAGCGTTCAGAACAAAATGGTCCGAATGCTGGCGCAGCAGAGTACCCCTTAAAGTCTCTAAGGTCCCTTATGATTGGTGAATGTGTAGATCTCATCATGAAACGTTAAACAAAGAGAATAAAAAAAAAATATTTTTTACAGATACAACTCAACTTTAGTCCTGTTTAGACATTGGCATTGTTTTATTCTTTCCTCACTGCATTCTAAAAGTCACAACTTATTTATTTTATATAGTTTTATACTGTACATATTAATCATTCTGGAGTACATATAATGCATTCAATATGTGTTATGAATTATTTTGAGTTAATAGGAAAAAATGCAATGTTGCCATTGTGTGTTAGGTTTAGTTTATGTTAAAATTTTTCTGTGACCTTTACAATTATGGGAACACCAAATGAATGTATTTTTATGAATTACTTATACTGTACAATAAAAACACACTTTTCATTTTTCATTGTGTTGCTATATTGTTACGCCGAGCGCTCCGGGTCGCTGCTCCTCCCCGGAGCGCTCACGGCGTTCACCTCCGTGCAGCGCCCCGATCAGACCCGCTGACCGGGAGCGCTGCACTACTGTCTCCGGTGGGGATGCGACCCACGTAGCGGGACGCGCCCGCCCGCGGCTTGCATCCCAGTCTCCTCACCTGCCCCGTCCTCAGTCGGCTCAGTCCCGGCGCGCGGCCCCGCTCCCTAGGACGCGCGCGCCGGCTCTGAGATTTAAAGGGCCAGTTCGCCAGGCCCAATCAGTACATCCACCTGAGCCCTCATTATATAAACCCACTTCCCCTTCCTAGCATTGCCAGATCTTGTTGCCTCAGCGCCAGTGAAAGCGTTTCCTGTGTATGTTCCAAGCCAGTGTTCCAGACCCTCTGCCGTTGCCCCTGACTACGGTCCTTGCTGCCTGCCCTGACCTTCTGCTACGTCCGACCTTGCTCTTGCCTTGTCCTTCTGCACCACGCCAGTCTCAGCAGTCAGTGAGGTTGAGGTTGGTTGCTACCGCCGCAGCAAGACCATCCCGCTTTGCGGCGGGCTCTGGCGAATACCAGTAGCAACTTAGAACCGGTCCACCGGTACGGTCCACGCCAATCCCTCACTGACACAGAGGATCCACCACCAGCCTGCCGAATCCTGACAGTAGATCCGACCATGGATCCCGCTGAGTTGCCGCTGCCAAGTCTCGCTGACCTATCCACGGTGGTCACCCAGCAATCCCAACAGATCGCCCAACAAGGACAGCAGCTGTCGCAGTTGTCCGCCATGCTACAGCAACTTCTGCCACAGCTACAGCAACCATCTCCTCCGCCAGCTCCTGCACCTCCTCCACAGTGAGTGGCCGCTCCTAGCCTCCGCCTGCCCCTGCCGGACAAATTTGATGGGGACTCTAAACTCTGCCATGGTTTCCTGTCTCAATGTTCCCTACACTTGGAGATGATGTCGGACCAATTTCCCACAGAACGGTCTAAGGTGGCTTTCGTGGTTAGTCTCCTGTCTGGAAAGGCCTTGTAATGGGCCACACCGCTCTGGGACCGCAATGATCCTGTCACTGCCACTGTCCAGTCCTTCTTCGCTGAAGTTCGTAGTGTCTTCGAGGAGCCAGCCCGGGCCTCCTCTGCCGAGACTGCTTTTCTGAACCTAGTCCAAGGAAGTTCTTCCTTAGGCGAATACGCCATCCAGTTTCGTACCCTCGCCTCAGAGCTATACTGGAACAATGAGGCCCTCTGCGCGACCTTCAAGAATGGCTTATCCAGCAACATCAAAGATGTTCTGGCCGCACGAGAAATTCCTGCTAACCTGTCTGAACTTATCCATTTGGCCACCCGCATCGACATGCGTTTTTCTGAAAGACACCAGGAGCTCCGCCAGGAAAAGGACCTTGATCTCTGGGCACCTCTCTCCCAGAATCCTTTGCAATCTACCCCTGTGCCTCCCGCCGAGGAGGCTATGCAAGTGGATCGGTCTCGCCTGACCCATGAAGAGAGGTCTCGTCGCAGAGATGAAAATGTATGCCTGTACTGCGCTAGTACCAAACATTTCCTAGTGGACTGCCCTATTCGTCCCCCAAGTCTGGGAAACGCACGCACGCATCCTGTTCACGTGGGAGTGGCATCTCTTGGTGTGAATTCTTCTTCTCCACGTCTTACTGTACCTGTGCGGATTTCTCCTTCCGCCAACTCCTCCTCCTCAGCTGTGGCCTTCTTGGACTCTGGTTCTGCAGGAAATTTTATTTTGGCCTCTTTTGTTAATAGGTTCAGCATCCCAGTAACCCGTCTCGTCATACTGCTCTCTATCTCTTCTGTTAACGTAGAAAAATTGGACTGCACTGTGCGCTACCGCACTGAACCCCTGCCCATGAGCATTGGACTTCACCATGAAAAAATAGGAATTTTTCGTTCTGCCTAACTGCACCTCTGAAGTTCTTCTCGGCCTGCCGTGGCTCCAACGTCATGCTCCCCCCCTCGACTGGACCACCGGGGAGATAAAAAATTGGGGTCCTTCTTGTCACAAATGATGCCTCACATCTGCTCCCACTTGTCTAACACCTGAGGTTTCACCTTTAACGGGCCCTCCCAAGGCTTACCAGGGCTTTTCTGATCTTTTCTGCAAAAAGCAAGCAGAGATCTTACCTCCTCATAGCCTCCTTACTGGTACCACTCTGCCCCGTGACAAGCTTCACCCTCTGCCCCCCTCCCCATTCCCACTTCTTCTGGAGTTCCTGCTGTAGATGAAGTAACCCAGGACTTCTCCGTTATCTGGAAGGAGACTCAAGAGCCGCTCCCACTGGCCTCGTCTCGTATGAAGGGACAAGCAGATAAAAAGAGGGGGAGAACTAAGGGGGGGGACTGTTACGCCGAGCGCTCCGGGTCCCTGCTCCTCCCCGGAGCGCTCGCGGCGTTCACCTCCGTGCAGCGCCCCGGTCAGACCTGCTGTCCGGGAGCGCTGCACTACTGTCTCCGGCGGGGATGCGTAGCGGGACGCACCCGCCCGCGGCTCGCATCCCAGTCTCCTCACCTGCTCCGTCCTCAGTCGGCTCAGTCCCGGCGCGCTGCCCCGCTCCCTAGGGTGTGCGTGCGCCGGCTCTCTGAGACTTAAAGGGTCAGTGCGCCATTGATTGGTGCCTGGCCCAATCAGTACTCACACCTGTGCCCTCATTATATAAACCCACTTCCCCTTCCTAGCATTGCCGGATCTTGTTGCCCCAGTGCCAGTGAAAGCGTTTCCTGTGTATGTTCCAAGCCAGTGTTCCAGACCCTCTGCCGTTGCCCCTGACTATGATCCTTGCTGCCTGCCCTGACCTTCTGCTATGTCCGACCTTGCTCTTGCCTTGTCCTTCTGTACCAGTCTCAGCAGTCAGTGAGGTTGAGCCGCTACCGGTGGACACGACCTGGATTCTACCGCTGCAGCAAGACCATCCCGCTTTGCGGTGGGCTCTGGCGAATGCCAGTAGCAACTTAGAACCGGTCCACCGGTACGGTCCACGCCAATCCCTCACTGACACAGAGGATCCACCACCAGCCTGCCGAATCCTGACAAATATTATGAGAGGCTTAACATGCGTTGCCATTATTGAGCTGTATGAGAGTTGCTTTTTGTGGAACTAGATGTCATTTTCATTTGTACCATTATGGAGTCTGATAAAACGTTAAGTATAATTTTATACAATTAATGGATTAGGCATACATACAGTAAAAATGTATGACAATTCACTGCCTAGTGAAAATCATATGATTTTCTAGGGACAATGATATAGTTAAATCTAAAGCTTTCTAGAGACTGTTCTAGGATGTTCTCATTACTTTCTAAAGAGATGTGTTTAGAAATTAAAAATAGAGAATAAGTAGAAATAAGCCTTTTCCCAGATCATACATAGTCTCCTATTCACTGCCATCTCCTGTAAAATATTGTTTATTGTTATTTTAATAGACCATCAGCAAAAAAGAAAACAAAATTGCTGAGCACTGCCCCCACTAAACAAGTTATAAAGGTAGCATGTAGATGTACTAACAGTATCGCATTGTAGCTACGATAAAGAGATCAGTGCGGATCAGGCATCAGGTATCATATCGGTACACTGGTGTCTGGGAAAAAAAGTCTGTATCCAAATGATTAACCCCTTAAGGACCAAGCCCATTTTCACCTTAATGACCAGAGCCTTTTTTTGCAAATCTGACCACTGTCACTTTAAGCATTAATAACTCTGGCATGCTTTTATTTTTTAGTCTGATTCCGAGCTTGTTTTTTTCGTGACATATTTTACTTAATGATAGTGGTAAATTTTACTCGATACGCATCTTTTCTTGGTAAAAAAAAATTCAAAAATTTGATGAACAATTTTAAAATTTAGCATTTTTTAACTTTAAAACTCTCTGCTTATAAGGGTCATGGACATGCCAAATAAATTATATATTGATTCACATACATAATATGTCTACTTTATGTTTGCATCATAAAGTTGACATGTTTTTTACTTTTGAAAAACATCAGAGGGCTTCAAAGTTCAGCAGCAATTTTTACATTTTTCACAAAAAATTTTAAATCAGAATTTTTCAGGGACCAGTTCAGTTTTGAAGTGGATTTGAAGGGCCTTAATATTAGAAATACCCCATAAATTACCCATTATAAAAACTGCATCCCTCAAAGTATACAAAATGATATTCAGAAAGTGTGTTAACCCTTTAGGTGTTTCACAGGAGCAAAGAGAAGGAGAAAATTCAAAATCCTCATTTTTTACACTCACATGTTCTTGAAGACCCAGTTTTTTGAATTTTTACTAGGGGTAAAAGAAGAGAAATGCCCCCGAAAATTTGTAACCCAATTTCTCAAGTAAGGAAATACCTCATATGTGGATGTAAAGTGCTCTGCGGGCGCAGTAGAGGGCTCAGAAGGAAAGGAAGGACAATGGGATTTTGGAGAGGGAACTTTGCTGAAATGGTTTTTGGGGGGCATTTAGCTTTTAGGAAGCCCCTATGGTGCCATAACAGCAGGAAACTACACTCCTCAAGGAATGTAACAAGGGGTACAGTGAGCCTTAACACCCCACAGTTGTTTGACGACTTTTTGTTAAATTTGTCAAATTTTCCCCCAAAATTTTACATTTTTACGAGGGGTAATAGGAGAAATTGCCCCTCCCAAAATGTGTAACCCCATCTCTTCTGAGTATGGAAATACCCCATGTGTGGACATAAAGTGCTCTGCAGGCGCACTACAATGCTCAGAAGAGAAGGAGCCACATTTGACTTTTTGAAAGCAAAAGATGGGGGAAGATGGCGGATGGTCCCGGGACCAGCGATCAGGTCCCGGGACCAGCGATCATGTCCCGGGACCGGCGATCGTGTCGGGACCTGCGGCGGTATCCGGACAGACAGTGCGGGAGCGGCGGAGGCAGCGGTGGACGCAGCAGTGAAGACCAGCGGTAAGTGATCTTCACTGCTGCGTTCCAGGAGTTGCCAAACTACAACTCCCAGCAACCCCAGACAGCCAAAGGCTTTCTGGACATGCTGGGAGTTGTAGTTTTGCAACATCTGGAGGCCCACAGTTTGGAGACCATTGTGCAGTGGTGTCCAAACTGTGCTCTTACAGATGTTGCAAAACTACAACTCCCAGCATGCCCAGACAGTCCAGGCATGCTGGGAGTTGTAGTTCTGTAACATGTGGCCCTTCAGATCTTACAGAACTACAACTCCAAGCATGCCTGGACAGTCTGGGCATGCTTGGAGTTGAAGTTTTGCAACATCTGGAGGGCTACAGCTTGGACACCACTGCACCGTGGTCACCAAACTGTGAACCTCCAGATATTGCAAAACTAACTCCCAACATGTCTTTCGGCGGTCTGGGCATGCAGGGAGTTGTAGTTTTTCAACAGCTGCAGGCACCTTTTTTTGGGAAACACTCAGTTAAGTAACAAACTCAGTGTTTTGCAACCAGTGTGCCTCCAGCTGTTGCATAACTACAACCCCCAGCATGCACGGACAGCCAAAGGGCATGCTGGGAGTGTTAGTAGTATGCCTACAGCTGTTGCATAACTACAAGTCCCAGCATGCCCTCAGTTGTCACTGCATGCTGAGAGTTGTAGTTTTTGCAACGGCTGAAGGCACACTGGTTGTGAAGTTTGTTACCTAACACAGTGTTTTGCAACCAGTGTGCCTCCAGCTGTTGCAAACTACAACTCCCAGCATGCACTGATAGTCCGTACATGCAGGGAGTTGTAGTTTTGCAACAGCTGGAGGCACACTGGTTGCAAAACACTTAGTTAAGTAACAAACTCTGTGTTTTGCAACCAGTGTGCCTCCAGCTGTTGCATAACTTCAAACCCCAGCATGCACGGACAGCCAAAGGGCATGCTGGTAGTGGTAGTTTTGCAACAGCTGGAGGTTTGCACAACTCCCCCCCCCCCCCCCCTATGTGAATGTACGGGGTACATTCACACGGCCGGGGTCTACAGCGAGCTTCTTGCTACAAGTTTGAGATGCAGCAAGTTTTCCGCCGCAGCTCAAACTCCCAGCGGGAAGCTCGCTGTATACCCCGGCCGTGTGAGTGTACCCTAAAAACACCACACTATACTACATTACACAAAATAAAAAGTAAAACGCTACATACACATACCCCTACGCAGCCCCCCCCCCCCCCCCAAATAAAAAAATTCTCGTATGACACTGTTTTCAAAACGGAACCTCCAGCTGTTGCAAGACAACTCCCAGTATTGCCGGACAGCGATTGACTTTCCAGGCATGCTGGAAGTTTTGCAACAGCTGAAGGCACCCTGTTTGGGAAACACTGCCATAGGGTATTTTTGGTATCGGAGGCAAGTGTCATTCTTGCATTCGGTTCCGTCCTTATGCAAATCCCTTATTTAGTCCTCAAATGCGCATGGCACTCTCTCATTTCAGAGCCCTGTCGTATTTCAAGGCAACAGTTTAGGGCCACATACGGGTATTTTTGCACTCAGGAGAAATTGCCTAACAAATTTTGGGGGGGCTTTTTCTCCTATTACCCCTTGTAAAAATGTAAAATTTGGGGAAAAACCAGCATTTTAGTGAACAAAAAAATCATTTACACATCTGACTTTAACGAAAAGTCGTCAAAAACCTGTGGGGTGTTAAGGCTCACTGTACCCCTTGTTACCTTCCTTGAGGGGTTTAGTTTCCATAATAGTATGCCACGTGGATTTTTTTTTGCTGTTCTGGCACCATAGGAGCTTCCTAAATGTGACATGCCCCCCAAAAACCATTTCAGAAAAATTCACTCTCCAAAATCCCATTGTCGCTCTTCCCTTCTGAGCCCCCTACTGCGCAGATCAAACACTTTGCATACACATATGAGGTATTTCCTTACTTGAGAGAAATTGGGTTACAAATTTTGGGGGGGATTTCTCTCCTTTTACCCCTTATAAAAATACAAAAACTGGGTCTACAAGAACATGCGAGTGTAAAAAATTCAGATTTTTAATTTTCTCCTTCACATTCCTACTATTCCTGTGAAACACCTAAAGGGTTAACACACTTACTGAATGTCATTTTGAATACGTTGAGGGGTGAAGTTTTTATAATGGGGTCATTTGTGTGGTATTTCTAATAAGAAGGCCCTTCAAATCCACTTCAAACCTGAACTGGTCCCTGAAAAATTCAGATTTAGAAAATGTTGTGAAAAATTGGAAAATTGCTGCTGAACTTTGAAGGGGGGGGGGGGTCCAGTGTTCTGGCACCATAGGGGCTTTGTAAATGCACATGGCCCCCAACTTCCATTCCAAACAAATTCTCTCTCCAAAAGCTCAATGGCGCTCCTTCTCTTCTGAGCATTGTAGTTTGCCCACAGAGCAATTTATATCCACATATGGGGTATTTCCATACTCAGAAGAAATGGTGTTACAAATTTTGGGGGGTAATTTCTCCTATTACCCCTTTAATGTCGTCAAACATCTGTGAGGATTTTAAGGCTCACTGTACCCCTTGTTATGTTCCTGGAGGGTTGTAGTTTCCAAAATAGTATGCCATGTGTTTTTTTTTTTTTTGCTGTTCTGGCACCATAGGGGCTTCCTAAATGTGACACGCCCCCCAAAAACAAAAATATGCTTTCCAAAAGCCAAATGTGACTCCTTCTCTTCTGAGCATTGTAGTGCGTCAGCAGAGCATTTGACATCCCCACATAGGGCATTTCCATATTTAGAAGAAATAGGGTTACAAATTTTGGAAGGGCATTTTCAACTATTATCCCTTGTAAAAATGTAAAATTTGGGGGGAAACCAGCATTTTAGTGAAAAAAAATTAATTTACACATCCGAATTTAACAAAAAGTCGTCAAACACCTGTGGGGTGTTAAGGCTCACTGTACCCCTTGCTACATTTCTTGAGGGGTGTAGTTTTCAAAATAGCATGCCATATGTGTTTTTTTGCTTTTCTGGTACCATAGGGGCTTCCTAAATGTGACATGCTCCCCAAAAACCCTTTCAGCTAAATTTGCTTTCCAAAAGCCAAATGTGGCTCCTTCTCTTTTGAGCATTGTATTGCACCAGTAGAGCACTTGACGTTCACACATGGGGTATTTCCATATTGAGAAGAAATAGAGTTACAAATTTTGGGGGGCATTTTCTCCTATTACCCCTTGTTAAAATGTAAAATTTGGGCAAAAACCAGCATTTTAGTGAAAAAAATGGTGTGGGGTGTTAAGGCTCACTGCACCCCTTGTTACGTTCCTTGAGGGGTGTAGTTTCCAAAAAAGTATGCCATGTGTTTTTTTTATTTTTTTTTTTTATTCTTTTATTCTTTTTTTCTTTTTTTTTTGCTGTTCTGGCACCATAGGGGCTTCCTAAATGTGACATGCCTCCCAAAAACGATTTCAGCAAAATTCACTCTCCAAAATCCCATTGTCGCTCCTTCCCTTCTGAGCCCTCTACTGCGCCCACAGAACACTTTACGTCCACATATGAGGTATTTCCTTACTGGAGAGAAATTGTGTTACAAATTTTGGGGAGGGATTTCTCTCCTTATACCGCTTGTAAAAATAAAAAACAAAATGGCTCTACAAGAACATGCGAGTGTAAAAAATAATGATTTTAAATTTTCTCCTTCACTTTTCTGCTATTCCTGTGAAACACCTAAAGGGTTAGCAAACTTTCTGAATGTCATTTTGAATATTTTGAGGGGTGTGGTTTCTATAATTGGGTAATTTATGGGGTATTTCTCATAGAAAAGCCCCTCAAATCCACTTCAAACTTAACTGGTCCCTGAAAAATTCTGAATTTGAATTTTTTGTGAAAATTTTGAAAAGTGCTGCTATACTTTTAAGTCCTCTTATGTCTTCAAAAAGTTAAAACATGTCAACTTTATGAAGCACACATGAAGTAGACATATTGTATTTGTGAATCAATATATGATTTATTTTGAATGTCCATTTTCCTTATAAGCAGAGAGTTTCAAAGTTAGAAAAATGCTAAATTTTCTACATTTTCATGAAATTTTGGGATTTTTCACCAAGAAAGGATGCAAGTAACAATGAAAATGCACCACTATGTTAAAGTAGAATATGTCACGAAAAAACATTCTTGAAATCAGAATAAAAGATAAAAGCATCTCAGAGTCATTAATGCATAAAGTGACAGTGGTCAGAATTGCAAAAAAGGGCTGGGTCCTTAATGTGAAAATGCGTCCCTAAGGGGTTAACCATTTGCTTATGGAATAAAAACAGCATTTTGGATATCTACTTTCCCATTGATTGTTATTTTGATAGTGTACGTTTCTAGCTAACTAATATGTCTATCAGTAATAATAATATAAATGATAAAAACCTCAAAAAGCTTCAGTATTCTGTGAATATATCATTGCATTCTGTGAAGGCCCAAATTGGCCAAGTCATTGACAATGAATAGCAAAGCAACTGGTGAGTAGGGTAGCCATCAGATATGGCTTCAATTGGGAATCTCTAACCATCACAGCAGTCAAGGTCATCCTATAGTTTTAAGTTCCCTGGGACATTTAACCCCTTAACGACCACAGACATAAATGTGCGTCCTGGTTTGGCTCGCGTCATACACGGCAGGTTCTGGTTGCTATTAGCAGCCGGGTACACGCCGGTAACGGCCGACATTTGCGATCACGCGGATGTCCGCCATTAACACCTCAGATGCCGTGATCAGTACAGATCACAGCATCTGCGGCAATGCACATGTTAAAATAGATGATCAGATAAAAAAAAAGTTGAACATTTTTAAAATAAAAATAAAATAAAAAGTGAAAAATCCCCTCCCCCAATAAAAATGAAAATTGTCAGTTTTTCCCATTTTACCCCCAAAAAGCGTAATTTTTTTTTCTATAAACATATTTGTATCACTGCATACGTAAATGTCCAAACTATCTAAATATAATATTAATGATCCTGTATGGTGAACGGCATAAAAAATTTAAAATAGTCAAAAAATGCAGCTTTTTTGTCACATTTTATTAAAAAAAAAATTATCAAAATGATATAAAAGTTTTATATATGCAAATGTGGTATCGATAAAAAGTACAGATGATGGTACGAAAAATCAGCCCTCATACCGCCCTATATACAGAAAAATGAAAAAGTTATAGGTGGTCAAAATAGGGCAATTTTAGATTACTGATTTTGTACAAAAAGTTTAAGATTTTTTTTTAAGTGATACAAAGATATAAAAGTATCTAGCCATGGGTATAATTTTAATCGTATTGACCCACAGAATAAAGAACACATGCCATTTTTACCGTAAATTGTACAGTGTAAAAATGAAACCCTCCAAAATGTGCAAAATTGTGGTTTTCATTTAAATTTCCTCCCTAAAAAAATATTTTTTGGTTTCGCCATACATTTATGGTAAAATGAGAGATTTCATTGCAAAGTACAATTGGTCATGCAAAAAACAAGCCCTTATATGGGTCTGTAGATGGAAATATAAAAGAGTTATGGATTTTAGAAGGCGAGGAGGAAAAATTGAAAATGCAAAAATAAAATTGGCCTGGTCCTTAAGGTGAAAATGGGCTTGGTTCTTAAGGGGATAGTCTAATTTTCTGTAATTTCCCTTCATTTTACTAAATCAGTGGCAAGAAAGAGCAAATGTAGGAAAAGTAATATCCCAAGAGCTGAAACGCTGGATGTGCCGTGAAACGCTCCGTTTTCCCATTGCTGAAATGAAATGTTCTTGGTGAAGCCCAGGTTAAAGCTTGTATGGAAAGAAGAGACACACTCAGTTTGTATGCTGCTAAAAATGAACATGCAGGCAAAGATCACATAAGAATTAAAGAACTGGCCACTACATATAGATACAAACACTATATTATGAACTACACTAACTTGACAGCCCCTGTAGCACAGTAATGATGTGCAGCAAATAAAACAAATCCCATAATACTCCTTTAATGTTATTTATTCTGCATGGTGATATTTCCACTAAAAATAATCAAATTTTTGCCACCTCAAAAATCATGGAAAAAAGCTATCAAAAGTGCCACATACCCCCAAAATGGTATTAAGAAAAAATATGACTCACCACATGAATAAAACAAACACCCAAGTCAGAATATGGGGAAGCAAATATTCTATTTTATGCTGTTTTTATTTTAGGTAGGAAAATATAACAAAAATAATAAACCTTTGGTATCAATGTTATCATATTGGCCCACATAATAAAGGTAATGAGTCATTTTATTATACACAATTTGGTTTTATGATACATTATATTGTAAAATTAAGGGAGTCATTAAAAAATACAACTATATCATAGTTATCCCTCAAACAGGTCAGTTGACAGAAAAATAAAAATGTTATGGATCTTAGAAAGAGATAAAAAAATAAAATGGAAAGAAGAAACTGCTGAGGGAAGGGGTTAACCTTCAGAGAAGACTAGACTGATGCAAAGAGTACTGTATCTGTGAAATCTCTTTTCATGAAAACAAATTAAATTACTCCAATGTCAAAATGTAAACCTCAAAGTGTCGAGAAAATAAAATAACAAAATACACACTTTGGCAATGTGTTTTAATGAGTTATTTTCTATCTGGTTAAGCTCTTTTTTTGTTGTATATTGAGTCTATTATATATGTTGGCAGTATCTGCTCTTTTCTTATTGGTTTGCAAAGAAATATAAATAATTAAGTAAGGGAAAGCAATGATAATAGAATGTATGCAAACATATAGTTCTATTAACAGTATATTTCTGTGTACGGAATCCATTTCTTTTGTTGGATTACATTCCTTCAACACTTAAATGATAAGAAACTATTTAAGGGGCTCAACATAACATGTCAGTGGCAGACCAGAGAAGTGGATCACTGATTAGACTGATCAGTGTTATGCCTATGCCTATCAAATAATTGCTATAAATTGTCCGCTATGGGGACATAACAAATGTAAAATACATAGTAAGAAAAATGTGAATAAACCCCAATTTCCCATTTTACCCAAAAAATCTTAAAAAATAAATAAAAAAAAAGCGTATTTGGTATCACCGTGTGTGTGTCAGAATTATCAAAATATAACATTAATGATCCTGTACGGTGAACAGTGTAAATGTAAAAAATAAAAAAATTCCCAAATTGCTACTTATTGGTCACATTCCAAAATTTTTTTAATAAAAGGTCACATATACGCAAAAGTGGTACCGATAAAAACTACAGACCATGTCCCGAAAAATCAGCCCTCTTTCAGACCCATATATGGAAAAATTTGAAATTCATAGGTGGTCGAAATAGGTAATTTAATAAATACTTATTTTGTTAAAAAGAAAAAAAAGCTTTTAAAAGTACATTAATAAAAAAAGCATGTAAAGATGGGTATCATTTCAATTGTATTGAGCCACAAAATAAAGAAAACATTATTTTATTGTAAAGTGTACATTGTGAAAACGAAATCACACAAATAATATTTTTCTGGTTTCATCACACATTTTATGATAACATTAGTGACGCCATTACAAAGTATAGTTGGTAGCACAAAAATCAAGCCCTTATATGGGTTTGCGGATGGAAATATAAAAGACTTAGGCCTCTTAGAATACGAGAAGGAAAAAACAAAAATGCAAAAATGAAATTGGCTGATTCTTTAAAAATTGACATAGTTAAAAATACTACTGTGTCTATCACTAATGCGATGTCAACATTTTAACCTTGATTAAGATAACAAGCAGATGTCTCTATTTATTAACCCCTTAACGACGAATTCATTTTTACCTTAACCCGTTCAGGACCCATGACGTAACGTTACTTCCCGACACCCTGGGTCTTAAGGACCCATGACTTATAGTTACGTCATGGGCAGTTCCGGTCCCTGCCGGGCGGAGACCGGACCGGGATGCCTGCTGAAATCATTCAGCAGGCATCCCGTGCAAATGTCCAGGGGGGTCATCAGACCCCCCCATGTCGGCGATCGCGGCAAATTGCAAGTGAATTCACACTTGCTATTTGTTCGATTCCGGGTCATTACGGGTCTATAGTGACCAGGTGACCCGGAATGTAAGGGGGATTGCGGGTGTCTAAGACACCCAGGATCCCCCTGAAGCGATAGGAGTGAGGTGGCACGGGTGCCACCCCTCCTATCCCTGCTATTGGTGGTCTTGACGCGACCACCAATAGCAGATCGGGGGCGGGGGGGTTTACTTTCGTTTTCCCCGTCCTGCCCTCCCACAATAGGCGGGGCAGGACGGGGAAATGACGGGGACCGGCGCCGAAGATCCACTTACCGATCCGGGCAGGCGACGGAGGCTGCGGGCGACCGAGATCGGCGGACAGCGATGACGTGCGGCTGGATCCGACGGAAGCAGGTGAGTTGCCTAGCAACATCTGGAGGGTACAGTTTGAGACCATTATACAGTGGTCTCTAACTGTAGCCCTCCAGATGTTGCAAAACTACAACTCCGAGCATGCCCAGACAGCTGTTTGGGCATGGTGGAATATGTAGTTTTGTAACAGCTGGAGGGCTACAGTTTGAGACCACTATATAGTGGTCCCTAAACTGTAGCCCTCCAAATCTTGCAAAACTACAACTCCTAGCATGCCCAAACAACTGTTTGCTGTCAGGGCATGCTGGGAATTGTAGTTTTGCAACAGCTGGAGGACCACAGTTTGGAGATCACTTTGCAGTGTTCTCTAAAACTGTAGCCCTCCAGATGTTGCAAAACTGCAAATCCCAGCATGTCCAAACAGCAATCAGCTGTCTCGGCATGCTGGGAGTTATAGTTGCGTACCTCCAGCTATTGCACAACTACTTCTCCCAGCATGCCCGTCGGAGATCAGTACATGCTGGGAGTTGTAGTTTTGCAACAGCTGGAGGCACACTAGTTAGAAAATAATGAGTTAGGTAACAGAACCTAACTGAAGGTTTTCCAACCAGTGTGCCTCCAGCTGTTGCAAAAGTACAACTCCCAGCATGCATGGTCTGTCAGTACATGCTGGGAGTTGTAGTTTTGAAACAGCTGGAGGTTTGCCCCCCATGTGAACGTACAGGGTACATTCACACGGGCAGGCTTACAGTGAGTTTCCTGCTTCAAGTTTGGGCTGCGGCAAATTTTTCGCCGCAGCTCAAACTTCTAGCGGGAAACTCACCGTAACACGTCAGTGCGAATGTACCCTAAAAACACTACACTACACTAACACATAATAAAGAGTAAAACACTACACATACACCCCCTTACACTGCCCCCCCCCCCCAATAAAAATGTAAAACGGATTGTACGGCAGTGTTTCCAAAACAGAGACTCCAGCTGTTGCAAAACAACAACTCCCAGCATTTCTGGACAGTCTAGGCATGCTGGGAGTATAGCAACAGCTGGAGGCACCCTGTTTGGGAATCACTGGCGTAGAATACCCCTATGTTCACCCCTATGGGATCCCTAATTTAGTCCTCAAATGCGCATGGCGCTCTCTCACTTCAGAGCCCTGCCGTATTTCAAGGAAACAGTTTAGGGCCACATTTGGGGTATCTCAAAACTCGGGAGAAATTGCACTACAAATATTGGGGGGCTTTTTCTCCTTTTACACCTTATGAAAAGGAAAAGTTGGGGCTACACCAGCTTGTTAGTGTAAAAAAATAAAAAATGTTACACTAACATGCTGGTGTTGCCCTATACTTTTTATTTTCACAAGCATTAAAAGGAAAAAAAGACCCCCAAAATTTGTAATGCAATTTCTCCTGAGTACAGAAATACCCCATATGTAGGCGTAAAATGCTCTGAGGGCGCACAACAAGGCTCAGGAGTGAGAGCACACTATGTACGTTTGAGGCCTAAATTGGTGATTTGCACAGGGGTGGCTGATTTTACAGCAGTTCTGACATAAACGCAAAAATATAAATACCCACATGCGACCACATTTTGGAAACTACACCCCTCACATAATGTAATAAGGGGTACAGTGAGCATTTACACCCCACAGGGTCTGACAGATTTTTGGAACAGTGGTCCGTGAAAATGAAAAATTTAATTTTTCATTTGCACAGCCCACTGTTCCAAAGATCTGTCAAACGCCAGTGGGGTGTAAATACTCACTGCACCACTGCACCCATTATTAAATTCTGTGAGGGGTGTAGTTTCCAAAATAGGGTCACATGTGGGGGGGGGGTCCACTGTTCTGGCACCACGAGGGGCTTTGTAAACGCACATGGCCCCTGACTTCCATTCCAAACAATTTTTTTCCCAAATGCTCAATGGTGCTCCTTCTCTTCTGAGCATTGTAGTGCGCCAGCAGAGCACTTGACGTCCACACATGGGGTATTTCCATACTCAGAAGAGATGGGGTTACAAATTTTGGGGGGTCTTTTCTGCTATTAACCATTGCAAAAATGTGAAATTTGGGGGGAAGCACACATTTTAGTGAAAAATTATTATTTATTTTTTTACATATGCAAAAGTCATGAAACCCCTGTGGGGTATTAAGGCTCACTTTATTCCTTGTTACATTCCTCAAGGGGTCTAGTTTCCAAAATGATATGCCATGTGTGACTCCTTCTCTTCTGAGCATTGTAGTTCACCCGTAGTGCACTTCAGGTCAACTTATGGGGTACCTCCATACTCAGAAGAGATGGGGTTACAAATTTTGGGGGGGTCTTTTCTGCTATTAACCATTGCAAAAATGTGACATTTTGGGGGAAACACACATTGTAGTGATTTTTTTTTTTTATTACATATGCAAAAGTCGTGAAACACCTGTGGGGTATTAAGGCTCACTTTATTCCTTGTTACGTTCCTCAAGGGGTCTAGTTTCCAAACTGGTATGGCATGTGGTTTTTTTTTTTTTTTGCTACTTTGGCACCATAGGGGCTTCCTAAAGGCAACATGCCCCCCAAAAACCATTTCAGAAAAATGTACTCTCCAAAATCCCCTCTGAGCCCTCTACTGCGCCCGCCGAACAATTTACATAAACATATGAGGTATGTGCTTACTCGAGAGAAATTGGGCTACAAATACAAGTATAAATTTTCTCCTTTTACCCCTTCTAAAAATTCAAAAATTGGGTCTACAAGAACATGTGAGTGTAAAAAATGAAGATTGTGAATTTTCTCCTTCACTTTGCTGCTATTCCTGTGAAATACCTAAAGGGTAAAAAATGCTGACTGAATGTCATTATGAATACTTTAGGGGGTGCAGTTTTTATAATGGGGTCATTGGGGTGTATTTCTAATATGAAGACCCTTCAAATCCACTTCAAACCTAAACTTGTCCCTGAAAAATTGGGAGTTTGAAAATGTTGTGAAAAATTGGAAAATTGCTGCTGAACTTTGAAGCCCTCTGGTGTCTTCCAAAAGTAAAAACTTGTCAATTTTATGATGCAAGCATAAAGAAGACATATTGTATATGTGAATCAAAACATTTTTTTATTTGGAATATCCATTTTCCTTACAGGCAGAGAGCTTCAAAGTTAGGAAAATGCAAAATTTTCAAATTTTTCATAAAATTTTGGGATTTTTCATCAAGAAATGATGCAAGTTACCACAAAATTTTACCACTATGTTAAAGCAGAATATGTCACGAAAAAACAATCTCGGAATCAGAATGATAAGTAAAAGCATTCCAGAGTTATTAATGTTTAAAGTGACAGTGGTCAGATGTTCAAAAAATGGCCGGGTCCTACAGTGAAAATTGGCTGGGTCCTTAAAGGGTTAATGACCAGGCTCTTTTTTTTTTTTTTTTTTGACTATGTCTCATTAAATGGTAATAACTTTAGAACGCTTTTTCTGAGTGGAGCGATTCTGAGATTGTCGAATTTTGCGCTTTTTTGTTGATGTGTTTTTTTTTTTTTGCGATGTTCACCGTGCGAGATCATTTACATTTTAGTTTTTTAGTACACATCATTACAGTGTTTTTTATCTTTTTTAATGACAATACAGGTTTTTATTGGGAAAGGGGCATTTTTATTTTTTACACTTCATACATGTATTGAACAACCTTTTATTATTTTATTTTTAACTTTTTACAGGTTATACTATGCGGCAATACATTTGTACTGCAGCACAGTATGACCTGATACACACTACACACTACAGCATGTGCAATCCAGCCTGTGGCTGGATCTCACCGTCTTCCATAGCAGGCAGACAGGAGGCTATGATCTGGCCTCCTGCTCCCATAGCAACCAAAGGCGACCCGTGATTGTATTGCAGCGACGCCATTGGGGAACAGGGGGAGCACACTCCCCCTGTCAACACCATAGATGCCGTCATCAGAATTTTTAAGGTTAATCCATCACACTGCAACTCAGCGAATCGCTGATCGAAGTGCTCTTCCATCTCGGCCAGTGATTTGTTGATCAACAATGTCACGCATTAAGCCCAGGCCCTAGTCTTCTTCCTGGTGCTGGGGCACAATAAGTCACATTGCTGCTCAGCCAATCATTGGCCAAGACAGGCACTGCTATGGCTAGCGATTCACTGAGATGCAGTGTGACAGATTGACCCCTAAAACCAGGAAGAGGATAGCACCAGAGGCAGGATAATGGAGGAGCACTGGAGCACTGGAGGTGAGTAGAGGTTTATTTTTTACAGCACACAGGATGAATACCCTACCGCTGGATAAACCGTTTATAAAATTCAGGTTTGGTTGGACTATAAATAGTGTTAGCATCAGAAGAGGCAGACAAGTTGTAAATGGATAGTGCAAAGAATTATAGCACAAATTGATATTTATTAAATACATTTGTATATTTAGATATGAAAGTATTTCTCAAATATGTCATCTTAGTGCCATAGCATAACTTGGTGTTTAGTATAATTACAGCAGTGATAAAGTCCTTTACTATAAGTAATGATTCTGGTAACACATTTGGAAATGAGCTAAACATTGGCAATGATAAGAGCTTAGACACTTCTTAGAATATATGTAATATTATTCCGTTTGCAAACACGTATCTTACAACAGCCTGGGACCAAGATTATCCAAATTTTGACTCAGACTGAAAAGCGTGGTTTGCTGTGTTTTTTAGTCCAACACAAAACTTGGATACATTTGAAACACCAGGTGACTACATTTGGGTCATTTAATTGAATAGAACTCGTGCCAAAGCACAGATACGTCAGCAGTCTATTTTAACCCTTTAACGACGCAGGAAGCATCGCGTTGGTCCCGGCGCTCCTCAACGGCCGGGACCTGCGGCTAATACCACACATCGCCGATCGCGGCGATGTGCGGTATTAGCCCTTTAGAAGCGGCGGTCAAAGCTGACCGCCGCTTCTAAAGCAAAAGTGAAAGTATCCCGGCTAGTCAGTCTGGCTGTTCGGGACCGCCGCGGTGAAATTGCGGTGTCCCGAACAGCTTGCAGGACACCGGAAGGTCCCTTACCTGCCTCCTCGGTGTCCGATCGACGAATGACTGCTCCGTGCCTGAGATCCAGGCAGGAGCAGTCAATCGCCGATAATGCTGATCACAGGCGTGTTAATACACGCCAGTGATCAGCATAGGAGATCAGTGTGTGCAGTGTTATAGGTCCCTATGGGACCTATAACACTGCAAAAAAAAGTAAAAGAAAAGTGTTAATAAAGGTCATTTAACCCCTTCCCTAATAAAAGTTTGAATCACCCCCCTTTTCCCTTAAAAAAATAAAACTGTAAATAAAAATAAACATGTCGCGTGCGTAAATGTCCGAACTATAAAAATATATTGTTAATTAAACCGCACAGTCAATGGCGTACGTGCAGAAAAAATTCCAAAGTCCAAAAAAGCGTATTTTGGTCACTCTTTATACCATTAAAAAAGGAATGAAAAGTGATCAAAATGTCCGATCAAAACAAAAAGTGTACCGATAAACACTTCAGATCACGGCACAAAAAATGAGCCCTCATACTGCCCTGTACGTGGAAAAATAAAAAAGTTATAGGGGTCAGAAGAGGACATTTTTAAACGTATCAAACCTATATAAAATCAAACCTATATAAGTAGGGTATCATTTTAACCGTATGGACCTACAGAATAATGATAAGGTGTCATTTTTACCAAAATATGCACTGCGTAGAAACGAAAGCCCACAAAAGTTACAAAAGGGCATTTTTTCTTCGATTTTGTCGCACAATGATTTATTTTCCCGTTTCGTCGTGAATTTCTGTGTAAAATGACTAATGTCACTGCAAAGTAGAATTGGTGTTGCAAAAAATAAGCCATAATAGGGATTTTTAGGTGGAAAATTGAAAGGGTTATGATTTTTAAAAGGCGAGGAGAAAAAAATGAAAGTGCAAGAACTGAAAAACCCTGAGTCCTTAACCCTTAAGGATGCAGGACGTAAATGTACGTCCTGGTGCGGTGGTACTTAACGCACCAGGACATACATTTACGTCCTGTGCATAACCGCGGGCATCGGAGCGATGCCCGTGTCATGCGCGGCTGATCCCGGCTGCTGATCGCAGCCAGGGACCCGCCGGCAATGGCCGAAGCCCGCAATCTCGCGGGCTTCCGCCATTAACCCCTCAGGTGCCGGGATCAATACAGATCCCGGCATCTGCGGCAGTGCGCGATTTAAATGAACGATCGGACCGCCCGCAGCGCTGCTGCGGGGATCCGATCATTCAGAACGCCGCACGGAGGTCCCCTCACCTTCCTCCTTCCGGCTCCCGGCGTCTTCTGCTCTGGTCTGAGATCGAGCAGACCAGAACAGAAGATAGCCGATAACACTGATCTGTTCTATGTCCTATACATAGAACAGATCAGTATTAGCAATCATGGTATTGCTATGAATAGTCCCCTATGGGGACTATTCAAGTGTGAAAAAAAAATGTAAAAAAAAATGTAAAATTAAAAGTAAAAAAATTGTGAAAAATCCCCTCCCCCAATAAAAAAGTAAAACATCAGTTTTTTCCTATTTTACCACCAAAAAGCGTAAAAAAATAAATTTTATAGACATATTTGGTATCGCCGCGTGCGTAAATGTCCGAACTATTAAAATAAAATGTTAATGATCCCGTACAGTGAACGACGTGAAAATTGCTACTTTTTTCATACATTTTATTTAAAAAAAATTATAAAAAATGTATTAAAAGTTTTTTATATGCAAATGTGGTATCAAAAAAAAGTACAGATCATGGCGCAAAAAATGAGCCCTCATACCGCCGCTTATACGGAAAAATAAAAAAGTTAGAGGTCATCAAAATAAAGGGATTATAAATGTACTAATTTGGTTAAAAAGTTTGTGATTTTTTTTAAGCACAACAATAATATAAAAGTATGTAATAATGGGTATCATTTTAATCGTATTGACCCTCATAATAAAGAACACATGTCATTTTTAACCGTAAATTGTACGGCGTGAAAACGAAACCTTCCAAAATTAGCAAAATTGCGTTTTTCTTTTTAATTTCCCCACAAAAATAGTGTTTTTTGGTTGCGCCATACATTTTATGATATAATGAGTTATGTCATCACAAACGAAAACTGGTCGCGCAAAAAACAAGCCCTCATACTAGTCTGTGGATGAAAATATAAAAGAGTTATCATTTTTGAAGGCGAGGAGGAAAAAATTAAAACGTAAAAATTAAATTGTCTGAGTCCTTAAGGCCAAAATGGGCTGAGTCCTTAACCCCTTAAGGACTCAGGGTTTTTCCGTTTTTGCACTTTCGTTTTTTCCTCCTTACCTTTTAAAAATCATAACCCTTTCAATTTTCCACCTAAAAATCCATATTATGGCTTATTTTTTGCGTCGCCAATTCTACTTTGCAGTGACATCAGTCATTTTACCCAAAAATGCACGGCAAAACGGAAAAAAAAATCATTGTGCGACAAAATGGAAAAAAAAACGCCATTTTGTAACTTTTGGGGGCTTCCGTTTCTACGCAGTGCATATTTCGGTAAAAATTACACCTTATCATTATTCTGTAGGTCCATACGGTTAAAATGATACCCTACTTATATAGGTTTGTTTTTGTCGCACTTCTGGAAAAAATCATAACTACATGCAGGAAAATTTATTCGTTTAAAAATGTCATCTTCTGACCCCTATAACTTTTTTATTTTTCCACATACGGGGCAGTATGAGGACTCATTTTTTGCGCCGTGATCTGAAGTTTTTATTGGTATGATTTTTGTTTTGATCTGAATTTTTGATCACTTTTTATTCATTTTTTAATGTTATAAAAAGTTACCAAAATACGCTTTTTTGGACTTTGGAATTTTTTTGCGCGTACGCCATTGACCGTACGGCTTAATTAATTATATATTTTTATAGTTCGGACATTTACGCACGCGGCGATACCACATATGTTTATTTTTATTTTTTTTTACACTGTTTTATTTTTTTTATGGGAAAAGGGGCGTGATTCAAACTTTTATTAGGGAAGGGGTTAAATGACCTTTATTAACACTTTTTTTTTACTTTTTTTTTCCAGTGTTATAGGTCCCATAGGGACCTACAACACTGCACACACTGATCTCTCATCCTGATCACAGGCGTGTATTAACACGCCTGTGATCAGCATTATCGGCGCTTGACTGCTCCTGCCTGGATCTCAGGCACGGAGCAGTCATTCGTCGATCGGACACCGAGGAGGCAGGTAAGAGCCCTCCCGGTGTCCGATCAGCTGTTCGGGACGCCGCGATTTCACCGCGGCGGTCCCAAACAGCCCGACTGAGCAGCCGGGATACTTTCAGTTTCACTTTAGAAGCGGCGGTCAGCTTTGACCGCCGCTTCTAAAGGGTTAATACCGCACATCGCCGCGATCGGCGATGTGTGGTATTAGCCGCGGGTCCCGGCCGTTGATTAGCGCCGGGACCCACGTGATATGATGCGGGATCGCGGCGCGATCCAGCTTCATATCGCGGGAGCCGGCCCAGGACGTAAATATACGTCCTGCTTCGTTAAGGGGTTAAAGGGGTATTCCAGGAAAAAACTTTTTTTTATATATATCAACTGGCTCCAGAAAGTTAAACAGATTTGCAAATTACTTCTATTAAAAAATATTAATCCTTTCAGTAATTATGAGCTTTTGAAGTTAAGGTTGTTCTTTTCTGTCTAAGTGATCTCTGATGACATGTGTCTCGGGAAACACTCAGTTTAGAAGATGTTTGCAACGGGGGTTTTCTTCTAAACTGGGCGTTTCCCGAGACACGTGTCATCAGAGAGCACTTAGACAGAAAAGAGCAACCTTAACTTCAGAAGCTCATAAGTACTGAAAGGATTAAGATTTTTTTAATAGAAGTAATTTACAAATCTGTTTAACTTTCTGGAGCCAGTTGATATATAAAAAAAAAGTTTTTTCCTGAATAACCCCTTTAAGATTCTTCCAATGTATCCATGCCTCTGAGGCACCAACATTATGTAAACCTGGTCTAAATGTCTAAGCAGTTTAGTAGACTAGTGCTTGCCAAGAGAATTAAGAGTTCAGCATTTTGTTTGTCTGTTTTTCTACACAATGGGCGAAATTTGGACATATTTTTGTGTTGTGAAAAGTATGTGACAGTTGCGACAGTATGTGACATACGTTTGAGCTCAGAATGTGGGTGTTCTTTGTTTTATCCGTGTTTTAAGTGATTTTAATTTCTATATGGCTTACTAATCTTTATATATTTACACCCTTGTTGTTTAGATCACTGATGATTTACCTGTGACTGTGTCGATTCTAGATGTTTCATTGGATTCATTGCTCCCTTGCCAATACTGCCTTCTCCTTGAGGACCCAAGTGCCCATGCACGTTATGACAACTATTGTTACTTATAGGTGCCAGTTCTTGGTGTCGATTGCACCGTGGGATGCCTACCCTTTAACTACCTGGGTTCATATTTGGGGACCTTTTAGTTAAATTAATATTTATGGCCTCCAGGAGGGTCTTTCCCACTAGCACTGTGTGCACTTTATAGACCTTTACAGTCTTATTTTGATTTAGGAACCCCATGTGGTATAATTTTTTCCATGGTTTGATTTTTAACCTTATACTTGGAATAAAATTCCAATATTATTATCTTTTTTCACTCGTCACTTATTCTGTCATGCACCAATGGGTACTGCTCACTCCCATTCTTTTCACACATCACAATCTCACGATTTTTTTCACATTCACTTTTGAGTGGTTGGATTTTCTCCCATTTTTTCCCCTCTCCTATTCCCTTCCATTTCCAACCCTTTTTCCCCCTTTTACCTCCTCCCTTTATGATAGGGGCTTCTCTCTCTCTCTCTCTCTCTCTCTCTCTCTCTCTCTCTCTCTCTCTCTCTCTCTCTCTCTCTCTCTGTATATATATATATATATATATATATATATATATATATATATTGCCTTAGTTACTAACCCCCCTGTATTTATTGAGTATTACTGCATCTCCATAGTGTTTACATAATAAATGCATCCTTTAACTATGGTTACTTTAATTTGCTCTTTTTAAGCAGTGTATGCTGTGGACTCAGTTTGTGATGCCGGTAAATCACTTAATTCCGGCCTTAGGTCCCGTCATCATTGCATTATCCTGCACGTGTGCCGTGACATTGGTTGCGATGCGCACGCGCATGACTTATCTTTCACTGTGATGCGCACACACTGGTGTGATGCGCACATGCAATACCTTTTCAGCTGGGACTATACTACGGCTGCACTAACTTACCAGCTGACAAGCGGATTACACTAAGTACTCCCGCGTTGCGCGAGATGTCACGCTGTGACTTGATCTTAAGTCGGGTCACATGGGTGTAACTCGGGCATCTGATTGGTCACCCTTACATATAAACATAGTCACGTTTTAATCTAAGAACACGCCCGGAAGAAGCCTACCTTGGGGAAACGTCGGGCCACGGCGGTCTGGTCTTACATTTTCTCACTCACACCATTTTATGTACTTTATTCATTTTTTGTTGGGCTTCCAGTCTTAACCTTTGATGTCCACGTACGGGTGAAACCATTTTAGTCTATATGCACTTTATCATGGGGCCAATATCTAGGACTTAACCCTTTCCTGGGTCATTGGTTTACTTATTCTGGGCAATTCTCTGTGTTTCCCCACTAACTACACAGTAGTAATGTGTTTTGTTTTTTTTTTTTGTTTTTTTTTGTGGATGCAGTGGACATTAAAGGGGTACTGTGGTGAAAAACTTTTTTTTCTTTTTAACTGGTTCCAGAAAGTTAAACAGATTTGTAAATTACTTCTATAAAAAAATCTTAATCCTTCCAGTACTTATCATCTGCTGCATGCTCCACAAGAAGTTCTTTTCTTTTTAAATTTCTTTTCTGTCTTCTCTTTGCTGACACATCTGTCTGCCTCTGTTGATCACAGCATCTGAGGGGTTAATGGCACACATCAGCACTATGGCGGATGTGCTCCATCACCAGCATGTCCCTGCCGCACATGACACGAGCACCACTCCAGTGGTCGTGGTCACGTACAGGACGTAAATTTACGTCCTGATGCGTTAAGTACCAGGGCACCGGGATGTACATTTACATCTTATGTCCTTAAGGGGTTAAGTCAGTAAAAGCAGAGGGTTAATGTCAATAAAAGCAGAAAAAGGAAGAGACCACTGTGGTACTCAACATAAGTGGCCAAAATCATAAAAAACTAAAAACTAGCATTTAGTAATTAGAAAACAACCCAGAGTAATAAAGATAGGGAAATCTACAAGATTAGGCAGAAAGAGGCCAAGCAAGTTATAAGAACTTCTAAAGCACAGGCAGAAGAAAAACTAGCTCAGACTGGGAAAAAAGGGGACAAGGCATCCTTCAGATATTTAAATGAAAAAAGGAAATTAAAACAAGGAATAACTAAAATTAAAAACAAAGGAAGGAAGGTATGTAGAAGAGAATAAAGGGCTAGCCGACTGCCTTAATGAATACTTCTGTTCAGTTTTTACAGAAGAAAAAGAAGGAAAAGGACCTCAATTAGGGAGGAAGACTAATGAATTGTTTGATGCATGTGTGTTTACAGAGGAAGAGGTTCTACGTTTGCTGTGAGTGAAGACAAAGTGAAGACAAATAAGTCACAGGGGCCTGATGGGATACACCCAAAATTATTAAAAGAGCTTAGTGGTGAGCTAGCAAAACCGTTAACAGACTTAATTAATCAATCAATGGTAAGAGGAGTCGTCCCGGAAGATTGGAAATTAGCAAATGCTGTGCCCATTCACAAGAAAGGTAGTAGGGTGAATCAAGCAACTATAGGCCAGTAAGTCTGACATCAATAGTGGGGAAATTAATGGAAACCCTACTAAAGCATAGGATTACGGAACATCTAAAATCCCATGAATTGCAAAATTAAAAACAACATGGGTTTACTTCAGGGAGATCATGTCAAACTAATCAAGTCAAATCGCAGCGTCCCGAACAGCTTACAGGACACCGGGAGGGCCTTTACCTGCCTCCTCGGTGTCCGATCGACGAATGACTGCTCCGTGCCTGAGATCCATTCAGGAGCAGTCAAGAGCCGATAACACTGATCACAGGCGTGTTAATACACGCCAGTGATCAGCATGAGAGATCAGTGTGTGCAGTGTTATAGGTCCCTATGGGAGCTATAACACTGCAAAAAAAAAAGGAAAAAAAAGTGTTAATAAAGGTCATTTAACCCCTTCCCTAATCCCCTTTTAATTCCCTTTTCCCATAAAAAAATAAAACAGTGTAAATAAAAATAAAAATAAACATATGTGGTATTGCCGCGTGCGTAAATGTCCGAACTATAAAAATATATCGTTAATTAAACCACAAGGTCAATGGTGTACACGTAAAATAATTCCAAAGTCCAAAAAATTTTGGTGACTTTTTATACCATAAAAAAATGAATAAAAAGTGATATAAACAAAAATGGTATTGATTAAAAACTTCCGATTACGGCACAAAAAATGAGTCCTCATACTGCCCTGTATGTGGAAAAATAAAAATGTTATAGGGGTCAAAAGAGGACATTTTTAAACGTATACATTTTCCTGCATGTAGTTATGATTTTTTTTTGAAGTACGACAATATCCAACCTATATAAGTAGAGTACCATTTTAACCGTATGGACCTAAAGAATAATGATCAGGTGTCATTTTTACAGAAATATGCACTGCGTAGAAACGGAAGCCCCCAAAAGTTACAAAATGACATTTTTTCTTTGAGTTTGTCGCACAATTATTTTTTTTCCCATTTCGCCATAATATGGATTTTTAGGTGGAAAATTGAAAGGGTTATGATTTTTAAAAGGTAAGGAGGAAAAAATGAAAGTGCAAAAACTGAAAAACCCTGCATCCTTAAGGGGTTAAAAGAAGATAAACTGCCACAAGAGGACATAGTTTTAAATTAGAGAGGCAAAGGTTTAAAAGTAATATCAGGAAGTATTACTTTACTGAGATAGTAGTGGGTGCATAGAAAAGCCTTCCTGCAGAAGGGGTCGCTGCAAATACAGTGAAGGAGTTTAAACATGCATGGATAGGCATAAGGCTATCCTTCATATAAGATAGGGCCAGGGACTATTCATAAGATATCAAACACAGTTTTTGTTAAAAGTCTGTAAAATAATGCGCAAGAGCCAAAGTTTGTGCGCAAAGCTTCACCTTCCAAGGACTACACTTACAAATTTGCCTATTTTACAGACACTTCTTTACCTTTGCTGTGTTGGTGTTTCTGTACTGAAAATGCATAATGTAAATAAAATAGTTATGAAAAAAGTAAATAGGCTTTGAATTATTCTAATCATTAAATTGTCTCTGGTTTGGGATGGATAAGTGCTAGAGGAGTTTAAACGGTTAAAAAAGACAACAAAGATTAGCCAGATACCTGGAATTTATCATCAACAAAAGCCCTAAGAGGACAACACAGAAAATGAGGAAATTAACAGAAGTTGTCTGAGGGCTGGTGTAGTTAAGTCATTTTTCCAGGCGTTTTGTGTGCTGCACTAAATTTATCATACATAGAAGGGGAGACTTATCAAAACCTGTCCAGTGGAAAAGTTGCTGAGTTGCCCATAGCAACCAATCAAATCACTTCTCTAATTTTTCAGAGGTCTTTTCAAAAATGAAAGCAGCGATCTGATTGGTTGCTATGGGCAACTCAGGAATTTTTACTCTGGACATGTTTTGATAAATCTCCCCAAGTGTGCCTTTTTGATAAATTATGTCAACCTCACTGTCAAACATCCACACAGCACACACATTAATTCCCTTGAATAATCATAAATACATATGTAAATGACTTTGATGGATTGATGATGAGGAAATATTTGTAATTGTAGATAAATAGCAACATATATTACATTAGTTTGCAGTAAACTAAATAGTCACATACTTATGGATGTGTTTATAAATATATGGTAGGGCGGTGGAATTGTGATCCCTGAGAAAAGAATCCTGCTAAAATGGCTGTAAATAATCCCTATATATGGAAATAATGCCAGTAAAAGAATGATTTTTTGTTTGTTTTAGTTTTATTCTTTGCAAGTATTTCCCTTGTAATTGAGGAATATACAAAGCAGCTCATCACACCCCCTTCTCAGGTAGCATGCCCTAAGATCAGCTCTGGCTCCAGTTACGAAGTCTCAGAAACTGATTGTGATTTATGCCAAGCCAGAATTCTCCCCAGAAGGGAAGAAGACCCATCTGCAGACAGCTGTTTTGGGGTACTTGCCCCTTGTCAGTACAGAGCAGGGTGTTCTGGCTTGGCTGTGGGAAGAGGCCTGTGACTATCTAAAAGGGACAAGTATTCTCCTTAGGGAGGAGCATTCTACACCGGAAGCGGTGCTCCTCCCTAAGGAAAATACTTAAGGAGACGCGATGACTGCGCGTTATATACCGGGATCGGGCAAAGGGCGTACAGGTATGCCCTGCTTCCTTAACTCCTTAAGGACCAGGGGTTTTTCCGTTTTTGCATTTTCGTTTTTGCTCCTTGCCTTTAAAAAATCATGACTCTTAAAATTTTGCACCTAAAAATCCATATGATTGCTTATTTTTTGCGCCACCAATTCTACTTTGTAATGACGTCAGTCATTTTGCCCAAAAATCTATGGGGAAACGGAAAAAAAAATCATTGTGCAACAAAATTGAAAAAAAAAATGCAGTTTTGTAACTTTTGGGGGCTTCCGTTTCTACGTAGTACATTTTTCGGTAAAAATTACACCTTATATTTATTCTGTTGGTCCATACGATTAAAATGATACCCTACTTATATAGGTTTGATTTTGTCGTACTTCTGGAAAAAATCATAACTACATGCAGGAAAATTAATACGTTTAAAATTGTCATCTTCTGACCCCTATAACTTTTTTATTTTTCCGTGTATGGGGCGCTATGAGGGCTCCTTTTTTGCGCCGTGATCTGAAGTTTTAACGGTAACATTTTTGAAAAAATTGAATTTTTTTGCGCGTACGCCATTGACCGAGCGGTTTAATTAATGATATATTTTTATAATTCGGACATTTCCGCACGCGGTGATACCATATATGTTTATTTTTATTTTTATTTACACTGTTTTTTTTTATGAGAAAAGGGGGGTGATTCAAACTTTTAATAGGGGAGGGGTTAAATGATATTCATTCACTTTTTTTTTCACTTTTTTTTGCAGTGTTATAGCTCCCATAGGGATCTATAACACTGCACACACTGATCTTTATCATTGATCACTGGTTTCTCATAGGAAACCAGTGATCGATGATTCTGCCGCTTGACTGCTCATGCCTGAATCTCAGGCACTGAGCAGTCATTCGGCGATCGGACAGCAAGGAGGCAGGTAGGGGCCCTCCCGCTGTCCTGTAAGCTGTTCGGGATGCCGCGATTTCGCTGCGGCTATCCCGTACAGCCCACTGAGTTAACCGGCACTTTTTACTTTCACTTTTAGCCGTGCGGCTCAGCTCTGAGCGCGCGGCTAAAGGGTTAATAACGTGCGGCACCGCGATCGGCGCTGCGCGCTATTAGCGGTGGGTCCCGGCTTCACTATGACGCCGGGCCCGCCGTGATATGATGCGGGGTAACCCCACGTTATATCACGGGAGCAGGACCAAGGATGTACATGTACGTCCTTGGTCCTTAAGAGGTTATGAGTTTAAATGGGCACTGTCAGATATGAAAACTTTTTATATTTTGTACATCTTGGCAAAACATTAACCTTTTTGATATACTTTTATAAGAAAATTTTATTTGCTTTTTATAGAAATCATGGCTTTGTCCAAGCTGAGGCACAGCCATAGATAAAGTCCAGTAAGTGAGGATGGGATAGCACTCCTCTGCGCTATCTCCTGTCTGATAGTACTCCTCTGTACTCTCTCCTGTCTGATAGGACTCCATTTGGGCTTTCTCCTTTCTGATAGTACTCCATTGTGCTCCCTCCTGTCTGATAGTTGTCCTCTGTGCTCTTCCATGTCTGATAGCACTCCTCTGTACTCTCTCCTGTCTGATACGACTCCTCTGTGCTCTCTCCTGTCTGATAGTACTCCTCTGTGCTCTCTCCTGTCTGATAGTACTCATTTGTGCTCTCTCCTGTCTGATAGTACTCCTCTGTGCTCTCTCCTGTCTGATAGGACTCCTCTGTGCTCTCTCATGCCTGATAGTACTCATTTGTGCTCTCTCCTGTCTGATAGTACTCCTCTGTGCTCTCTCCTGTCTGATAGGATTCCTGTGTGCTCTCCCCTGTCTGATAGGACTCCTCTGTGCTCTCTCCTGTCTGATAGTACTCCTCTGTGTTCTCTCCGGTCCTCTCAGACACCAAGGAGTGCAAGCCCACCCTCACTTACTGGACTTTGTCCATGCCTGTGCTTCAGCTTGGACAAAGCCATGATTTTATAAGCCATGATTTCTATAAAAATAAAATACAATTTTCTTATACAGTATATTAGAAAGGATAATGTTTTGCCAAGATGTACAACATATAAAAAGTTTTTTAAATCAGACAGTGCCCATTTAAAGCTTCTCATGCAGTCATCCAGAATATTACAGTTTAAATCTATGTCTATTCAGGTTACTTAGTACAACATATCAGCACAGAATTTTGAACATATTAAGAGTAACTAACTAAATAGTATTTAAGAGTGGACATTCTCTCGTTTGATGATCTAGCATCGTTGCTGCTTAAAATACAAAGTAATAGTTCTTTTCATAGTTAAAGCATAATTTTACTTTGTTTTTATTCACATTATTACTAGAAGAAGAAAAAAATTCATATAGTGGAATTTCGGCCATCCGCTGCAGCCACCAACAGAACAAGCTGGCACTAGGACCGCTCGGAAATGCATCGCTCCATAGGCTGCATTTCCCAGTGAGTTCAACAAAAAAAGAATTGACATGCCAATTCTTTCGGTGAATTGTTGAATTGGCCAATGAAATTCCACCCTGAAAACACTGGGCATCTGCAGCAACATTTCTGCTCAGAATTTCTGAGCAGAATTTTTCAGCCAAATTCTGCCCAGAAATGTTGCCATGTAAATGGAGCCTTAGGCTGCATTCACATGACGATTGCAGCCTATGGCTGCCGGACCTGGCTGGGGGACAGGAAAACCGGGCTCGTACCTCAGCTGGAGCGGCGCTGAAACTCATTCACTTTAACCCCTCGGGGACGGAGCCCATTATGACCCTAAGGACGGGGCATTTTTTGCAAATTTGACCACTGTCACTATAAGCATTAATAACTCTGGGATGCTTTTACTTATACATCTGATTCCGAGATTGTTTTTTCATGACATATTCTACTTTATGGTAGTGGTAAATTTTCGTCGATACCTGCATCATTTCTTGGTGAAAAATTCAAAAATGTCATGAAAAATTTGAACATTTAGAATTTTTCTAACTTTGAAGCTCTCTGCTTGTAAGGAAAATAGACATTCCAAACAAATTATATATTGATTCACAAATACAATAAGTCTACTTTATGTTTGCATCATAAAGTTGACATGTTTTTACTTTTGGAGGACATCAGAGGGCTTCAAAGTTCAGCAGCAATTTTCCAATTTTTCACAAAATTTTCAAAATCGGAATTTTTCATGGACCAGTTCAGGTTTGAAGTGGATTTGAAGGGCCTTCAAATTAGAAATACCCCACAAATGACCCCATTATAAAACTGCACCCCTCAAAGTGAAGGAGAAAATTCTAAATCGTCATTTTTTACATTCGCATGTTCTTGTAGACCCAGTTTTTTTTTTATTTTTACAAGTGGTAATAGGAGAAAAAGCCCCCCACAATTTGTAACCCAATTTCTCTCGAGTAAGGAAATACCTCATATGTGTATGTCAAGTGTTCAGCGGGCGCAGTAGAGGGCACAGAAGGGAAGGAGCAACAATGGGATTTTGGAGAGTGAATTTTGCAGAAATGTTTTTTTGGGGGCATGTCACATTTAGGAAGCCCCTATGGTGCCAGAACAGCAGAAAAATCCCCACATGGCATACCATTTTGGAAACTACACCCCTCAAGGCACGTAACAAGGGGTTCAGTGAGCCTTAACACCTCACAGGTGTTTGACGACTTTTCGTTAAACTTGGATGTGTAAATGAAAAAAAACAATTTCTCTAAAGTGCCGTTTTTTCCCCAAATTTACAGTTTTTACAAAAGGTAATGGGAGAAAATGCCCCCCAAAATTTGTAACCCCATCTCTTCTGAGTATGGAAATACCCCATGTTAGGACGTAAAATTCTCTGCTGGCGCACTACAATGCTCAGAAGAGAAGGAGCACCATTGAGCTTTTGGAAAGTGAATTAGTTTGGAATGGTAGTCAGGGGCCATGTGCGTTTACAAAGCCCCCCGTGGTGCCAGAACAGTGGACCCCCCCCCACATGTGACCCCATTTTGGAAACTACACCCCTCACAGAATGTAATAAGGGTACAGTGAGTATTTACACCCCACTGGTGTCTGACAGATCTTTGGAACAGTGGGCTGTGCAAATGAAAAATTTTATTTTTCATTTTCACGGACCACTGTTCCAAAAATCTGTCAGACACCTGTGGGGCGTAAATGCTCACTTCACCCCTTAATACATTACATGAGGGGTGTAGTTTCCAAAATCGGGTCACATGTGGGAGGTCCATTGTTCTGGCACTATGGGGGCTTTGTAAACACACGTGGCCTTCAATTCCGGACAAATTTTCTCTTCAAAATCCCAATGGCGCTCCTTCTCTTCTGAGCATTGTAGTGCCCCTGCAGAGCATTTAACATCCACATGGGGCATTTTCTTACTCAGAAAAAATGGGGTTAAAATTTGGGGGGGGGCTTTTTTCCTATTTTCCCTTGTGAAAATGAAAAATTTAAGGTAACACCAGCATTTTAGTGAAAACTTTTTTTTCTTTAATTTCCCCATCCAAATTTTATGAAAATGTGTCAAACACCTGTGGGGTGTTAAGGCTCACTATACCCCTTGTCACGTTCCGTGAGGGTGTGTAGTTTCCAAAATGGGGTCACATGTGGGTATTTATGTTTTTGCGTTTATGTCAGAACTGCTGTAAAATCAGCCACCCCAGGGCAAATCACCAATTTAGGCCTCAAATGTACATGGTGCGCTCTCACTCCTGAGCCTTGTTGTGCACCCACAGAGCATTTTACGCCCACATATGGGGTATTTCCATACTCAGGAGAAATTGCGTTACAAATTTTGGGGGTCTTTTTTTCCTTTTACTGCTTGTGAAAATAAAAAGTATGGGGCAACACCAGCATGTTAGTGTAAAAAAATTTTTTTTTTACACTAACAGGCTGGTGTAGCCCCCAACTTTTCCTTTTCATAAGGGGTAAAAGGAGAAAAAGCCCCCAAAAATTTGTAGTGCAATTTCTCTCGAGTACGAAAATACCCCATATGTGGCCCTAAACTGTTTCCTTGAAATACGACAGGGCTCTGAAGTGAGAGAGCGCCATGCACATTTGAGGACTAAATTAGGAATTGGATAGGGGTGGAAATAGGGGAATTCTACGCCAGTCATTCCCAAACAGGGTGCCTCCAGCTGTTGCTAAATTCCCAGCATGCCTGGACAGTCAGTGGCTGTCCAGAAATGCTGGGAGTTGTTGTTTTGCAACAGCTGGAGGCTCCGTTTTGGAAACACTGCGGTACAATACGTCTTTCATTTTTATTGGGGGGGACAGTGTAAGGGGGTGTATATGTTGTGTTTTACCCTTTATTATGTGTTAATGTAGTGTAGTGTTTTTAGGGTACATTTGCACTGGTGGGTTATGGTGAGTTTCCCGCTAAGAATTTGTGCTGCGGCGAAAAATTTACCGCAGCCCAAACTTGAAGCAGGAAACTTACTGTAAACCTGCCCTTGTGAATGTACCCTGTACGTTCACATGGGGGCAAACCTCCAGCTGTTTCAAAACTAAAACTCCCAGCATGTACTGACTGAGGAGTTGTACTTTTGCAACAGCTGGAGGCACACTGGTTGGAAAACCTTCAGTTAGGTTCTGTTACCTAACTCAGTATTTTCCAACCAGTGTGCCTCCAGCTGTTGCAAAACCACAACTCCCAGCATGTACTGACAGACCGTGCATGCTGGGAGTTGTACTTTTGCAACAGCTGGAGGCATACTGATTGGTAAACCTTCAGTTAGGTTCTGTTATCTAACTCAATATTTTCCAACCAGTGTGCCTCTAGCTGTTGCAAAACTACAACTCCCAGCATGTACTAATCGCCTAAGGGAATGCTGGGAGATGTAGTTGTGCAATAGCTTGAGGTACACAACTACAACTCCCAGCATGCCGAGACAGCTGTTTGCTGTTTGGGCATGCTGGGATTTGCAGTTTTGCAACATCTGGAGGGCTACAGTTTATAGACTACTGCCCAGTGATCTCCAACCTGTGACCCTCCAGATGTTGCAAAACTACAAATCCCAGCATGCCCAGACAGCAAAGAGATGTTTGGGCATGCTAGGAGTTGTAGTTTTGCAAGATCTGGAGGGATACAGTTTAGAGACCACTATATAGTGGTCTCAAACTGCAGTTCTCCAGCTGTTGCAAAACTACATATTCCAGCATTCCCAAACAGCTGTCTGAGCATGCTGGGAGTTGTAGTTTTGCAACATCTGGAGGGCTACAGGTTAGAGAGCACTGTAGCCCTCCCGATGTTGCTAGGTAACTTACCGGCTTCCGTAGGATCCAGGGAGCCGTCCTCTTCTGCCGCGCGAGGTCGCCGCCCACCGATCTCCATCGCCGCCCGCTGATCACCGTCGCCCGCAGCCTCCGGACGGGTAAGTGGACTTCAGCGTTCGGTCCCCTTCGGTTCCCCGTTCTGCCCCGCCTATTGTGGGTGGGCAGAACGGGGAAAACGAAAGTTAACCCCCTCCCCGCCCCCAACAGGATAATGAGCCAACCAGAGTCAGTGACTCAGTTCAGCTCATTTTTGGCCCTATCCGGTTTTGTGACTGAACCTAAAACTGCAGTATACTCCGGTCGGCTCATTCAAATGAAAGAGAAGGGGGCCGGGTCCGGCTGGGGTACGGGACCACCTGGTTTTCCTGTCCCCCAGCCAGATCCAGTAGCCGTAGGCCGCAATCATGATGTGAATGCAGCCTTACAGAAGTTTGACTTACTGGACAACAGAGAAGCAGTGAAGGAAGACTGAGCTAGACTTTTCTTCACTCTAGTTGGTTGGAGCATGTGGAGTCAACACTATAGAAGGTTGCCAAATGTTGTCTGCTCACTGAAAGCCCTGAAGCTGAACAGCTTTCTAAGTTGCCATTTTATAAATCATAAGCAACCTTTAAGGGGTAAACCCCTTGCGGGGACAACCCTTACTAGAAACCCCCCCCCCCCGTAAAATGTAAACTTTATTGTATACCAATGTTAAAATAACATATATAACCTGTAGACATACACTTAAAATTGTCAGTGGTATAAGTAGGTCAGGGGAGGAGAGAGTAACCTGTCATGTACACTCTCTTGTAGCTGACACTTGTTTGGCAAGTGCTCTGTGTACTGTGATCTGTAATTCAAACACCTAACCGCTGTCTAAAACCATTAACTAGCCCCCCCAACGTTTTGCTGAACAGGGCTGTGGGGCCAATGGTGGTCTGGACGCCGGGCGAAGTTTATATAACTTCTCCAATCCTCTACTCATACGTCATGTTCTCCTGCATCGCAGGACACTATGGCCTATCATATGCTTGCAGCGTTATGATGTATTACGCTTGCGAGCAAATTGGCCAATCAAGTTCTTTGTTATGGTATGTCACGTGCTCGTGCTTACGCCTATCCGTGCTTTTGTTTACATATGACATCACTTGCGATTCGCATCTCGTGTGTTTGATGTATCTATGCTCACTCGGCCGTAATTCTCGCGAGTACTACTCGCGGCCATGTCATAGAAGGCTGCCAAATGTTGTCTGCTCACTGAAAGCCCTGAAGCTGGACAGCTTTCCAAGTTGCCATTTTATAAATGACACAAATTGGTTTTAGAAGTTATGCTGTGGTAGAAGACCCCCAACCCCAGTACTTTCCTATATGACAATCTTATAAACCTCTTTATATGTAAGTCCTTTAATTATTAGATAGTAACATACACTATGAGAAGAAATATTCATTGCAACTATCAGGTAGAGATGAGCAAATCTTTAAAAATATGGTTCTCCAAATGAAAAGTCAATCAGATGTCAAACCTGGTCAGTTAGTTCTCTCATTTCTAATCATAGAGTTTCAGAGAAAGAATTATAACGTAAGGCAATGGATGGAAAATCCAATTCTCTCATTCTTCCCTGCAGGCACCATTAACAGAATACTGACTGTAAACTGTGTCTGTAATATGAGCCTACAGGGACACAGCAGGGAATTTGTCAAAAATTGCTTTTCTAATGACAATAGGGAAATGCTCATATTATAATAACTCAATAAGGTAGTTCCCTTGCCTTTATATTTTGTCTGCACTCTCTGCACTGTGCACCTTTTTTCAAGTTTTTCACATGCAGATGAATAAAATGTGACCTTATATTAACCAAAAAAAAGGACACTTTTTCAGTAAAATGAAGTTTACATTTTAAAACTAGAATGTGTAGATTTTGGACTAGAGAAAGGTCAGCATGTAGTATGATATAAAAGCTTCAGATAACTTTGTGCATTGATTTTACAGCTGTAAAGTTATGTTGGAAGGTCAAACAAGAACTAAATTTACTTTCAGCTTGTTCTACCCTTAGGCATCTTTCCCGAGAGAACATGCTTACCCTGATTGATCCGTGTGGGTATTAGGGATTTCCTCCACTTAAATTCAATTGGAGAAGTCTGGTTTTCAGCATTTACCGATGCTGCTTGTTTGTAAAACTAGGGAAAATTCCAGGTGGTAACACGTCTAATTAAATAATGCCGTATTTTCTGCCAGCTCAGTTCTGCTCATAGCATGAACTCTATGGCCTGTTCCCCTGTATATAACTAAATACCTCTACAATGTCACTAGAAATAACCTAGAAGCACTTTCCTTTTCATTATAGCAATCGACAACCTATACAAAAGTATACAGTACATTCACTGTACAACAATGAAATTATCCCAGACATATTAAAAGAAATCTGCAACTGGCAACATTTTAAGAATCTGCAACTGTCAGAAAATGGGAGCACTCCTCCTCCAAACTCACAATAATCAGCTTATTATTGTGTACTGTAGTTTGTGATGACTGTGGATATTCATATGTGCCATCTGGTTGTGCCAATAATATTAACAAACACTGTACATTGTATGCATAGGTGACCAGAGCACACACAGTGTGTATGAAGGAGAGCGATGGGATAGCAGTGTATGGTGTCACTTAGAGATTTAAAGCTATAAGCTCCTTGCTCTTTTTCTTCAAGGAGTCGGACCATGACAATGACAAATGATTTAGGTAAACTAGAAAAAGGGTCAGAACTCTGGAAACTGGAATTTAATGTGGGTAATTGCAAGATAATGCACCTGGGACGTAAAAACTCAAGGGGAGAATAAAGAATATGGGATACAGTCCTAACCTCAGTAGTATTTAGAGGGAAATATTTCTGAGGACTTAAAAGAGCAGTCGAGTTAAAAAAAATTTTTTTTAAATAGAACGTGTCCCCTACCCACAGGTGTCATCTTCCCAGAACAACATGAAACAGTGGCCAACACGCCCACTCCATGCATCTCAATGGGAGAGTTGGAGATACAGGGGGGGGGGGTGTCGGACACTGCTTTGTGCTGTGGTTGACACATTTCATTCATGGGGAGAGCTGGGGCACTGGGCAGGAGATTGTGGAGGGTCTCAGCGATATATCACTTATCTCTGTGGATATGAGATAGATTTTTTTTTATTTGCATAAGTCCTTTAAACTATCATTAGCAAAAACTTTTCATATAATCTAGAAAATAAAATTGGATGTACAGCAGGGCTCTGTACACTGAGGACAAGCAGGGCTCTGTATACTGAGGACAAGCAGGGCTTTGTACACTGAGGACAAGCAGAGCTCTGTACACTGAGGACAAGCATGGCTCTGTACACTGAGGACAAGCAAGGCTCTGTACACTGAGGACAAGCAGGGCTCTGTACACTGAGGACAAGTAGGGCTTTGTACACTGAGGACAAGCAGAGCTCTGTACACTGAGGACAAGCAGAGCTCTGTACACTGAGGACAAGCAGGGCTCTGTACACTGAGGAAAAGCAAGGCTCTGTACACTGAGGACAAGCAGGGCTCTGTACACTGAGGACAAGTAGGGCTTTGTACACTGAGGACAAGCAGAGCTCTGTACACTGAGGACAAGCATGAATCTATGCACTGAGGACAAACAGGGCTCTGTACACTGAGGACAAACAGGGCTTTGTACACTGAGGACAAGCAGAGCTTTGTACACTGAGGACAAGCAGAGCTCTGTACACTGAGGACTGTCACGATGCCGGCTGGCAGGTAGTGGATCCTCTGTGCCAGAGAGGGATTGGCGTGGACCGTGCTAGTGGACCGGTTCTAAGCCACTACTGGTTTTCACCAGAGCCCGCCGCAAAGCGGGATGGTCTTGCTGCGGCGGTAGTGACCAGGTCGTATCCACTAGCAACGGCTCACCTCTCTGGCTGCTGAAGATAGGCGCGGTACAAGGGAGTAGGCAGAAGCAAGGTCGGACGTAGCAGAAGGTCGGGGCAGGCAGCAAGGATCGTAGTCAGGGGCAACGGCAGAAGGTCTGGAAACACAGGCAAGGAACACACAAGGAACGCTTTCACTGGCACTAAGGCAACAAGATCCGGCAAGGGAGTGCATGGGAGGAGGTCAGATAAAGGCAGGGAGCAGATGGGAGCCAATTAAGCTAATTGGGCCAGGCACCAATCATTGGTGCGCTGGCCCTTTAAGTCGCAGACAGCTGGCGCGCGCGCGCCCTAGAGAGCGGAGCCGCGCGCCAGCAGATGACAGCAGGGGACCGGGACGGGTAAGTGACCTGGGATGCGACTCGCGAGCGGGCGCGTCCCGCTGTGCGAATCGCATCCCCGACGGCCATGACAGTGCAGCGCTCCCGGTCAGCGGGACTGACCGGGGCGCTGCGGGGAGAGAGACGCCGTGAGCGCTCCGGGGAGGAGCGGGGACCCGGAGCGCTAGGCGTAACAGTACCCCCCCCCCTTAGGTCTCCCCTTTTCTTTGACCGGCAACTGCCTCCCCTGGGATGAGGACACCGGGAAAGAATGGAGGGTTTCCTCAACGGCAGGCAGTACAGCAGGAGTGGGAATGGGGAGGGAGGGCAGAGGGCGAAGCCTGGCACGGGGCAGTGTGACACCAGGACGGGGGCCATGAGGAGGCACAGAGGTTTGCCTGACGGGACTGGGAGGGGGGGAGAGGCACTTCCTATGGCAGGCAGAGTCCCAGTTCTTTATCTCCCCGGTGGTCCAATCAAGGGTGGGGGAATGAAGCCGGAGCCATGGCAGACCGAGGAGGACCTCAGAGGTACAACTGGGGAGAATGAAGAACTCAATCCTTTCATGGTGGGGTCCGATAGACATCAGGAGGGGTTCTGTGCGGTAACGCACGGTGCAGTCCAATCTGGCTCCGTTGACCGCGGAAATGTAGAGCGGTTTGGCGAGACGGGTCACCGGGATGCAGAATTTATTAACAAAGGACTCCAAAATAAAATTCCCGGAGGCACCAGAGTCCAAGCAGGCCAAGGCTGAGAGGGAGGAGTTGGCTGTAGGAGAAATCCGCACGGGCACCGTGAGACGTGGAGAAGAAGATTTAGAACCAAGAGATGCCACACCCACGTGAGCTGGGTGCGTGCGTGCGTTTCCCAGGCGTGGAGGACGGATAGGGCAATCCACCAAGAAATGCTCGGTACTGGCACAGTACAGACAGAGATTTTCTTCTCTACGGCGATTCCTCTCTTCCTGGGTCAGGCGAGACCGATCCACTTGCATGGCCTCCTCGGCGGGAGGCCCAGGCATAGACTGCAAAGGATGCTGTGGGAGAGGTGCCCAGAGATCTAAGTCTTTTTCCTGGCAGAGCTCTTGGTGTCGCTCAGAAAAACGCATGTCAATGCGGGTAGCCAAATGGATGAGTTCTTGGAGGTTGGCAGGAATCTCTCGTGCGGCCAGCACATCCTTGATGCGACTGGATAGGCCTTTTTTAAAGGTCGCGCAGAGAGCCTCATTATTCCAGGATAGTTCAGAAGCAAAAGTACGGAATTGTATGGCGTACTCGCCAACGGAAGAATTACCCTGGACCAGGTTCAGCAGGGCAGTCTCAGCAGAAGAGGCTCGGGCAGGTTCCTCAAAGACACTTCGGACTTCAGCAAAGAAGGACTGGACTGTGGCTGTGGCAGGATCATTGCGGTCCCAGAGCGGTGTGGCCCAAGACAAGGCCTTTCCTGAAAGAAGGCTTACTACGAACGCCACCTTAGACCGTTCTGTAGGAAACAAGTCTGACAACATCTCCATATGCAGGGAACACTGAGACAAAAATCCACGGCAGAGTCTGGAGTCCCCATCAAATTTGTCCGGCAGGGACAAGCGGAGGTTAGGAGCGGCCACTCGCTGCGGAGAAGGTGCAGGAGCTGGCGGAGGAGATGGTTGCTGCTGTAGCAGAGGCAGAATTTGCTGTAACATGGCGGTCAACTGCGACAGCTGCTGTCCTTGTTGAGCAATCTGCTGCGATTGCTGAGCGACCACCGTGGGAAGATCAGCGAGACTTGGCAGCGGCACCTCAGCGGGATCCATGGCCGGATCTACTGTCACGATGCCGGCTGGCAGGTAGTGGATCCTCTGTGCCAGAGAGGGATTGGCGTGGACCGTGCTAGTGGACCGGTTCTAAGCCACTACTGGTTTTCACCAGAGCCCGCCGCAAAGCGGGATGGTCTTGCTGCGGCGGTAGTGACCAGGTCGTATCCACTAGCAACGGCTCACCTCTCTGGCTGCTGAAGATAGGCGCGGTACAAGGGAGTAGGCAGAAGCAAGGTCGGACGTAGCAGAAGGTCGGGGCAGGCAGCAAGGATCGTAGTCAGGGGCAACGGCAGAAGGTCTGGAAACACAGGCAAGGAACACACAAGGAACGCTTTCACTGGCACTAAGGCAACAAGATCCGGCAAGGGAGTGCATGGGAGGAGGTCAGATAAAGGCAGGGAGCAGATGGGAGCCAATTAAGCTAATTGGGCCAGGCACCAATCATTGGTGCGCTGGCCCTTTAAGTCGCAGACAGCTGGCGCGCGCGCGCCCTAGAGAGCGGAGCCGCGCGCCAGCAGATGACAGCAGGGGACCGGGACGGGTAAGTGACCTGGGATGCGACTCGCGAGCGGGCGCGTCCCGCTGTGCGAATCGCATCCCCGACGGCCATGACAATGCAGCGCTCCCGGTCAGCGGGACTGACCGGGGCGCTGCGGGGAGAGAGACGCCGTGAGCGCTCCGGGGAGGAGCGGGGACCCGGAGCGCTAGGCGTAACAAGGACAAGCAGGGCTCTGTGCACTGAGGACAAGCATGGTTCTATGCACTGAGGACAAGCAGGGCTCTGTACACTGAGGACAAGCAGGGCTCTGTACACTGAGAACAAGCAGAGCTCTGTACACTGAGGACAAGCAGAGCTCCGTGCACTGAGGACAAGCAGGGCTCTATACACTGAGCACAAGCAGTGCTCTGTACACTGAGGACAAGTAGGGCTTTGTACACTGAGGACAAGTAGGGCTTTGTACACTGAGGACAAGCAGGGCTCTATACACTGAGGACAAGCAGAGCTCTGTACACTGAGGACAAGCAGAGCTCTGTGCACTGAGGGCAAGCAGGGCTCTGTACACTGAGGACAAGCAGGGCTCTATACACTGATGACAAGCAGAGCTCTGTACACTGAGGACAAGCAGAGCTCTGTGCACTGAGGGCAAGCAGGGCTCTGTACACTGAGGACAAGCAGGGATCTGTGCACTGAGGACAAGCAGGGCTCTATACACTGAGCACAAGCAGGGCTCCGTACACTGAGGAAAAGCAGAGATCTATGCACTGAGGACAAGCAGGGCTCTGTACACTGAGGACAAGCAGAGTTCTGTGCACTGAGGACAAGTAGAGCTCTGTGCACTGAGGACAAGCAGAGCTCTGTGCACTGAGGATAAGCAGGGCTCTGTGCACTGAGGACAAGCAGGGCTCTATACACTGAGGACAAGCAGGGCTCTGTACTTTGAGGGCAAGCAGGGATATATACACTGAACACAAACAGGGCTCTGTACACTGAGGACAAGCAGGGATCTATGCACTGAGGACAAGCAGGGCTCTGTACACTGAGGACAAGCAAGGCTCTGTACACTGAGGACAAGCAGAGCTCTGTACACTGAGGACAAGCAGAGCTCTGTGCACTGAGGGCAAGCAGGGCTCTGTACTCTGAGAACAAGCAGAGATCTAAGCACTGAGGACAAGCAGGGCTCTGTACACTGAGGACAAGCAGGGCTCTGTACACTGAGGACAAGCAGGGCTCTGTACACTGAGGACAAGTAGGGCTTTGTACACTGAGGACAAGCAGAGCTCTGTACACTGAGGACAAGCATGAATCTATGCACTGAGGACAAACAGGGCTCTGTACACTGAGGACAAACAGGGCTTTGTACACTGAGGACAAGCAGAGCTCAGTACACTGAGGACAAGCAGAGCTCTGTACACTGAGGACAAGCAGGGCTCTGTGCACTGAGGACAAGCAGGGCTCTGTACACTGAGGACAAGCAGAGCTCTGTACACTGAGGGCAAGCAGAGCTCCGTGCACTGAGGACAAGCAGGGGTCTGTGCACTGAGGACAAGCAGGGCTCTATACACTGAGCACAAGCAGGGCTCCGTACACTGAAGAAGAGCAGAGATCTATGCACTGAGGACAAGCAGGGTTCTGTGCACTGAGGACAAGCAGAGCTCTGTGCACTGAGGAAAAGCAGAGCTCTGTGCACTGAGGACAAGCAGAGCTCTGTGCACTGAGGACAAGCAGGGCTCTGTGCACTGAGGACAAGCAGGGCTCTGTACTTTGAGGGCAAGCAGGGATATATGCACTGAACACAAACAGGGCTCTGTACACTGAGGACAAGCAGGGATCTGTGCACTGAGGACAAGCAGGGCTCTGTACACTGAGGACAAGCAAGGTTCTGTACACTGAGGACAAGCAGAGCTCTGTACACTGAGGACAAGCAGAGCTCTGTGCACTGAGGACAAGCAGAGCTCTGTGCACTGAGGACAAGTAGAGCTCTGTGCACTGAGGACAAGCAGAGCTCTGTGCACTGAGGATAAGCAGGGCTCTGTGCACTGAGGACAAGCAGGGCTCTATACACTGAGGACAAGCAGGGCTCTGTACTTTGAGGGCAAGCAGGGATATATACACTGAACACAAACAGGGCTCTGTACACTGAGGACAAGCAGGGATCTATGCACTGAGGACAAGCAGGGCTCTGTACACTGAGGACAAGCAAGGCTCTGTACACTGAGGACAAGCAGAGCTCTGTACACTGAGGACAAGCAGAGCTCTGTGCACTGAGGGCAAGCAGGGCTCTGTACTCTGAGAACAAGCAGAGATCTAAGCACTGAGGACAAGCAGGGCTCTGTACACTGAGGACAAGCAGGGCTCTGTACACTGAGGACAAGCAGGGCTCTGTACACTGAGGACAAGTAGGGCTTTGTACACTGAGGACAAGCAGAGCTCTGTACACTGAGGACAAGCATGAATCTATGCACTGAGGACAAACAGGGCTCTGTACACTGAGGACAAACAGGGCTTTGTACACTGAGGACAAGCAGAGCTCAGTACACTGAGGACAAGCAGAGCTCTGTACACTGAGGACAAGCAGGGCTCTGTGCACTGAGGACAAGCAGGGCTCTGTACACTGAGGACAAGCAGAGCTCTGTACACTGAGGGCAAGCAGAGCTCCGTGCACTGAGGACAAGCAGGGGTCTGTGCACTGAGGACAAGCAGGGCTCTATACACTGAGCACAAGCAGGGCTCCGTACACTGAAGAAGAGCAGAGATCTATGCACTGAGGACAAGCAGGGTTCTGTGCACTGAGGACAAGCAGAGCTCTGTGCACTGAGGAAAAGCAGAGCTCTGTGCACTGAGGACAAGCAGAGCTCTGTGCACTGAGGACAAGCAGGGCTCTGTGCACTGAGGACAAGCAGGGCTCTGTACTTTGAGGGCAAGCAGGGATATATGCACTGAACACAAACAGGGCTCTGTACACTGAGGACAAGCAGGGATCTGTGCACTGAGGACAAGCAGGGCTCTGTACACTGAGGACAAGCAAGGTTCTGTACACTGAGGACAAGCAGAGCTCTGTACACTGAGGACAAGCAGAGCTCTGTGCACTGAGGACAAGCAGAGCTCTGTGCACTGAGGACAAGTAGAGCTCTGTGCACTGAGGACAAGCAGAGCTCTGTGCACTGAGGATAAGCAGGGCTCTGTGCACTGAGGACAAGCAGGGCTCTATACACTGAGGACAAGCAGGGCTCTGTACTTTGAGGGCAAGCAGGGATATATACACTGAACACAAACAGGGCTCTGTACACTGAGGACAAGCAGGGATCTATGCACTGAGGACAAGCAGGGCTCTGTACACTGAGGACAAGCAAGGCTCTGTACACTGAGGACAAGCAGAGCTCTGTACACTGAGGACAAGCAGAGCTCTGTGCACTGAGGGCAAGCAGGGCTCTGTACTCTGAGAACAAGCAGAGATCTAAGCACTGAGGACAAGCAGGGCTCTGTACACTGAGGACAAGCAGGGCTCTGTACACTGAGGACAAGCAGGGCTCTGTACACTGAGGACAAGTAGGGCTTTGTACACTGAGGACAAGCAGAGCTCTGTACACTGAGGACAAGCATGAATCTATGCACTGAGGACAAACAGGGCTCTGTACACTGAGGACAAACAGGGCTTTGTACACTGAGGACAAGCAGAGCTCTGTACACTGAGGACAAGCAGGGCTCTGTGCACTGAGGACAAGCAGGGCTCTGTACACTGAGGACAAGCAGAGCTCTGTACACTGAGGGCAAGCAGAGCTCCGTGCACTGAGGACAAGCAGGGGTCTGTGCACTGAGGACAAGCAGGGCTCTATACACTGAGCACAAGCAGGGCTCCGTACACTGAAGAAGAGCAGAGATCTATGCACTGAGGACAAGCAGGGTTCTGTGCACTGAGGACAAGCAGAGCTCTGTGCACTGAGGAAAAGCAGAGCTCTGTGCACTGAGGACAAGCAGAGCTCTGTGCACTGAGGACAAGCAGGGCTCTGTGCACTGAGGACAAGCAGGGCTCTGTACTTTGAGGGCAAGCAGGGATATATGCACTGAACACAAACAGGGCTCTGTACACTGAGGACAAGCAGGGATCTGTGCACTGAGGACAAGCAGGGCTCTGTACACTGAGGACAAGCAAGGTTCTGTACACTGAGGACAAGCAGAGCTCTGTACACTGAGGACAAGCAGAGCTCTGTGCACTGAGGACAAGCAGAGCTCTGTGCACTGAGGACAAGCAGAGCTCTGTACACTGAGGACAAGCAGAGCTCTGTACACTGAGGACAAGCAGGGCTCTGTGCACTGAGGACAAGCATGGTTCTGTGCACTGAGGACAAGCAGGGCTCTGTACACTGAGGACAAGCAGGGCTCTGTACACTGAGGAAAAGCAGAGCTCTGTACACTGAGGGCAAGCAGAGCTCCGTGCACTGAGGACAAGCAGGGGTCTGTGCACTTAGGACAAGCAGGGCTCTATACACTGAGCACAAGCAGGGCTCCGTACACTGAGGAAGAGCAGAGATCTATGCACTGAGGACAAGCAGGGCTCTGTACACTGAGGACAAGCAGAGTTCTGTGCACTGAGGACAAGCAGAGCTCTGTGCACTGAGGACAAGCAGAGCTCTGTGCACTGAGGACAAGCAGGGCTCTGTGCACTGAGGACAAGCAGGGCTCTATACACTGAGGACAAGCAGGGCTCTGTACTTTGAGGGCAAGCAGGGATATATGCACTGAACACAAACAGGGCTCTGTACACTGAGGACAAGCAGGGATCTATGCACTGAGGACAAGCAGGGCTCTGTACACTGAGGACAAGCAGGGCTCTGTGCACTGAGGACAAGCAGGGCTCTATACACTGAGGACAAGCAGGGCTCTGTACTTTGAGGGCAAGCAGGGATATGTGCACTGAACACAAACAGGGTTCTGTACACTGAGGACAAGCAGGGATCTGTGCACTCAGGACAAGCAGGGGTCTGTACACTGAGGACAAGCAAGGTTCTGTACACTGAGGACAAGCAGAGCTCTGTACACTGAGGACAAGCAGAGCTCTGTGCACTGAGGACAAGCAGAGCTCTGTGCACTGAGGAAAAGCAGAGCTCTGTGCACTGAGGACAAGCAGGGCTCTGTACTCTGAGATCAAGCAGAGATCTAAGCACTGAGGACAAGCAGGGCTCTGTACACTGAGGACAAGCAGGGCTCTGTACACTGAGGACAAGCAGGGCTCTGTACACTGAGGACAAGCAGAGCTCTGTACTATGAGAACAAGCAGGGCTCTGTACACTGAGGACAAGCAGGGGTCTGTACACTGAGGACAAGCAGGGCTCTGTACACTGAGGACAAGCAAGGCTCTGTACACGGAGGACAAGCAGGGATCTATGCACTGAGGACAAGCAGGGCTCTGTACACTGAGGACAAGCAGGGCTTTGCACACTGAGGACAAGCAGAGCTCTGTACACTGAGGACAAGCAGAGCTCTGTACACTGAGGACAAGCAGAGCTCTGTACACTGAGGACAAGCAGGGCTTTGCACACTGAGGACAAGCAGGGCTCTGTACACTGAGGACAAGCAGGGCTCTATACACTGAGCACATGCAGAGATCTATGCACTGAGGACAAACAGGGCTCTGTACACTGAGGACAAGCAGGGCTCTGTACACAGAGGACAAGCAGGGATACATGCACTGAAAACAAGCAGGGTTCTGTACACTGAGGACAAGTATAGCTCTGTACACTGATGACAAGCAGGGCTCTGTGCAGTGAGGACAAGCAGGCCTCTGTACACTGAGGACAAGCAGCGATCTCTGCACTAAGGACAGGCAGGGCTCTGTGCACTGAGGACAAAGAGGATTGAAAACTCAGGAGTCTGCACAGAGCCCTGCTTGTCTTGCCCTCACTTCCTATATTTTGTTTCCTCACAGATACACACAGACAATAGCTGCAGAGACAGCATTGTTTCACCCAAAAATATACAAACGTTTTAGTCAATGTATACATATAATGGTATTATCTACATTATATAAAACGTTTTTACTAATGCCAGGTACACTCTAAAGGTAGGCAAGCAATGTAATAGAGCAGCAGGGACTGCTAGCAGAATGCTTGGGTGTATAGGGAGAGGTATTAGCAGTAGAACGATGGAAATGCTCATATCACTGTACAAAGAACTAGTGAGACCTCTCTTGGAGTTTTGTGAGCAGGAAAAAAAAGATATAGATAATTTGGAGAGAGTTTAGGAAGTGTAACTTTGCTGAGAGAGTAGTGAATGCATGCAATAACTTAGAAGTTGTCTCTGAAAATACAGTGAAGGAGTTTAAGCATGCATGGAATAGACATAAGGGTATCCTTCATAAAAGATATAGCCAGAGGCTATCCATAATATTCAAAATACTGGGCACACTAGATGGGACAAATGGTTCTTATCTGCTGACACAGTCTATGTTTCTATTTAAAGGGGTTGTGCGCTGCCCTAATTTTCGCAGCTCCGCTCACAGCGTCCGAAAGTTCATTATTCCGAACGCTGTGTGCGGGCTTCCGCGTTCACGGACGCCGGACGTAACAGCACGCCCGGCCCCTCGCCCGCCCCCTCGTGATGTCGGGGTCGCGCCCCCTTCCCATAGACTTTCGTTGAGGGGGCGGGCGAGACGTCACGAGAGGGCAGGCGAGATGTCGCGAGGGGCCGGGCGTGACGTCACGCCCGGCGGCTGCAAATACGGAAGCCTGCACACAGCGTTCGGAGTAATGAACTTCCGGACGCTGTAAGCGGAGCTCCGAAAGTCATAGCAGCACACAACCCCTTTAATTGGAGCAGCAGTTGTGAATGTATTCTACTGCTCTATTCACTGTCTACGGAATGCTCTCTGTCAGTACCAAAGAGTTGAATGGAGGGGAAGTGCACATGCCTGACCTTCACTTTATTTAGATGGTAAACTCAGGACCTGTCCTGATGTGTCATGAAGGCATGTCAGAGAAGATCAGAAAATTGAGAATTATGGACTGCATTTATCATTGTTTACCCTTTTTTTCGTCAAAATTTGGCACTATTTTGGCACAAGTGTCCTTTTTTTGCACCTTTTGGTTTACACATTTCTGCTGATTTTGAGTTTTGATCCACTGATTTTGGCAATACGCATGATATGGAGGGGTTTTATGAACTACCTCTTTTTGTGAAAAGGTGCAAAAAAGACAGAAAACCACCAAAAAGTCTCTAAACTACATAAGTCCAGGCTTAAGAGTGAAATTTCAGAAAATGTTTACCTGCTCAAAATTTATCAAATGCCCTGCAATCATTTAATACATTTGGTGCTCCTACACATTACCAGCACACAAAAAAAGGTGTAAAAAAAATGCTTCACCTGCACCTAGAATGATGAATGCCCTTTATATGTCTAGGGTCTCTAACTTCGAAACAACAAATAGCAACATACAGGAAATTATTAAAAATGACTTGTTTTCAAACTTTTTATGTACATTACAATATATATATATATATATATATATATATATATATATATATATATATACATATATGTATTCTTCCACTTGGAAACAGCACCCACACGAGGTCCAGCTTAAAGTGCAAGCTACAAGGTCTTTATTGCATCATGATATACAATGCAACGTTTCGGCTGACAAGCCTTTTTCAAGCATGCTTGAAAAATGCTTGTCAGCTGAAACATCGCATTGTATATCATGATGCAATAAAGATCTTGTAGCTTGTACTTTAAGCTCGACCTCTTGTGGGTGCTGTTTCCAAGTGGAGGAATACTTATGTGGATCGAGTTTGGCACACTGGGGGTTAAGTTGCACCACACCTGAGCCATCCTGTGCTGAAGTTTCCACAGGGACAATATATATATATATATATATATATATATATATATATATATATATATATATATATATATACTGTTCTTGGTTGGTCTCTTTTAAAATAACTGTAACGGGCTATAAAAAAAAAATGCCTCTCCCACCCATTGAAGTATGAAGTTTACTAAAAGTATATGTCAAAACTTCTTTCAGTGAAATCCACCAAGAATGAGTCAAAACTACCTTAGCAAATATTTCCAAATATATGTCAAAGCAGAATGTGTTCCATTGTTATCAATTTAAGTGAATGCTATTGTTTCCAAAGCTGGTTATAGTGCTTCATATAAAACAACTTGCAATGAAGTTATCTTTTCAGAGATGTAATCTAACAATAGCAATTCTCAAAACAAAAAATAACCAAACGATCAGTTTTCTTAACGTTAAGGTGTCATTCATTGTCAACAAACACCATCGTACCAGAGCAAATCGTACCAGAGCAAACATTGTGTAATATAGACAACATAATGATTTGTCATAAGAACAGCACAGATACTGCATAGCAGCGGTGCAAGCTTTTCTCTATAAAGTCTTAGTTCTACTATGTCCATTTTTACTCTGGTTACCAGTTTGTTTTAAAATAAAATAAACATTTTTACAATCTACAAAACTCTTTATGATAATACTCCATCTTTACCTCATCTTGATTAACCCATTAGAAGGCCAGCCATTCTTGGAGTCAGGGTCAAAATGCACTTACCCTTTCCAAATGTTTTTTTCTTTGTTTTTAACTTTAAGAATAAGTATGGTTTTTTTTCTGTGTCTACAACTCAATAAGGGTGTCACGTATGGGCAGGGGAGGAGTGCACACCATTCTTGCCCACTCCCCTATCCCTGCCTACTTACGTAACTGCCGTAGACGACAGGTCCGTAACCACGGTGGCAGTCCCGTTCTAGACAAGTGAGGGACATAAAATGTCAAGATAATATAATACAATAATTCAGGCTAAGGTCAAGGAACAGTAGGGAACAGACAGACTAACAAAAGAAAACTAACACACTTGCACAATGAGTCAATGTCTACGATCTGCGTCAAAAGCCAGGAGATGTCAAAGTACAAAATCGTTAATATCAGAGAGAAGTCGAGAAGCCAAAAGTAAAAAAATGTTGGGTTAACAAGAATAAACAGGGATATATCGCTAGCTACTCGAGTTGGGACTCTTTCACAGGCTCTGAATGAGAGCAAACTGCAAAGTTAAATAGGCAACCCCATAGGTGCTCTCATCAAAAGGTCAGCTGACCAGCCAGATAGCTAAGCTTAACTGGGCAACAATAACAAACAAAGAACCTGTCAGAACCTTTTAACCCTAGATGTTCCCTTTTAAGAGTGGCCCCTGGATGCTAAAATTTGGGTTTAGGTTTGTCCGGATGAGAATCATGGAACCTTTTTACCAAAGTGGAAGCATGAATAGAAAAGGCTGGAATCCACGATCTCTCCTCCGGACCATAACCTTTCCAGTGAATCAAATACTGGACAGAATTTTGTACCCTTCGACTGTCCAGTATTTTGGAGACTTTATACTCCAGTTCTCTACCGATCTCAACTGGAGGAGGTGGCACCGGAACTGGAGACTGGGTAAGAATATATTGTTTTAACAAAGAGCAGTGGAACACATTATAAACCTTAAATGAAGAAGGTAATTTTAATCTATAGCAGACAGGATTAATAACTTCAATTACCTCATAAGGTCAAATGAAAGTTGGTGATAAAGTGTGGTTATCTACAAAAAAAATCATCATCTCAAGGTTCCGTTTAAAAAGTTTGCTTCTAGGCCAACTTTTTAGATGGAACCTTGAGACGAAGATTTTTTGTAGATAACCACACTTTATCACCAACTAAAAATGTTATGCCACAAGTACTTGTGGTAGTTATTGGGCATTTCTCAGGGTCTTCTGAACCTAGGCCCAAACTGTGCACAGTTTACTCATGGTAGTCTCAACTTCAGGGTTATCATTATCAGTATTGAAATAGGAAGAAAAACGTGGATTAAATCCATAAACACAAAAGAATGGTGACACACCAGTAGAAGAATTTTCTTGATTATTCAAGGCAAACTCAGCAAGAGACAGAAAAGATACCCATTCATCCTGTCTATCTGCTACATAACATCTAAGGTACTGTTCAACATTTTGATTCATTCTTTCTGTTTGACCCTTAGATTGGGGATGTAAAGCGGATGAAAAAGACAACTCAACACCCAACTGTTTACAAAAAGCTTGCCAAAATTTTTAAACAAATTGTACCCTTCGATCAGATACAATATTTTCCGGAATCCCATGGTACCTAACAAAATGTCTGCAAAATAAATCAGCAAGAATTTTGGCCGAAGGGAGATTTTTCAAAGGAATGAGATGACACTGTTTACTGACTTAATGAAATATACCTGGGCTGTATTCGGCGAGCATATATCACCAGATAAACATGTATTCACATGGAATTACTCACAACCACTACGTTCAGGTCTTCTTGCAGATTTCTTGCTTTATTTGCATGATTTTTCATTCATTTCATTCACATTCGATGGGTACATAGTATCGTAATCAGGGTAAGATGGTACACATCCCAGACAAGTAAGTTGACAAGTACCTCAGCTCCAGTTGCGGGGAACAAGCCCTTAATCATGAACACAGGTGTGGAGCAAGACCATGGTTAAATATGTTAGTAAACGTAGTATACTTAACTCTTTCAGTGCTGGTTCATTTTATACCATATATCGCTAATCATTTTATATAACCATGACTCCTATAAAAATGCCTTATAACTGCACACTACATTAAGTCCTTTTGGTTCAATCGTTCCAAATTCTGTTATCCAATATGCCTCTCGTCTTAATAATGCTTTTCTATTTTCTTCCTTATTTTTTCTCTTTTCCACCTTGACTACAACTTGCCATCTAAGGCCTGCTACTGTGTGTCCAAGTTGTTTAAAATGACGTCCTACACTTGTTTCTCCATATTGCGTTTCTACTATTGCCTCTTGTTCCAAATGTGAATACCTTCTTATCATAGATTTGTGTTCACCAAATTTTATTTTTATTTGTCTAGATGTTTGGCCTACATAAGCTTTGCCGCAAGGGCACTTTAGAAGGTAAATCACATAGGAACTTTGACAGAAATAGAAACCTTTATTTTTAATTTGTGTGCCTTTTGTAGGATGATAAATACAATCACTTCTTATAATACTACGTCATTGGGAGCTAGATAGACAAGGATATGTTCCTTTATTTTTTGTAGCTAGAAATTGTTGCCTTTTAGGTTTTATATCGCTCCAAATCAATCTATCATCTATTGTTTTGCCTTTTTTAACCCCTTAAGGACACATGACGTACTGGAACGTCATGTGTCCACTCTCGATCTATAACGCGGGGCCACGGCGTGGCCCCGCGTCATAGCGGTTCGGGCCCGGCCTCTAACAACGGCCGGGACCCGTGGCTAATAGCGCGCGGCATTGATCGCTGTGCCGCGCGCTATTAACCCTTTAGACGCGGCGTTCAAAGTTGAACGCCGCGTCTAAAGTGAAACCGAAAGCATGCCGGCTAGCTCAGTGGGCTGTTCGGGATAGCCGCGGTGAAATCGCGGCATCCCGAACAGCTGACAGGACAGCGGGAGGGCCCCTACCTGCCTCCTCGCTGTCCGATCGCCGAATGACTGCTCAGTGCCTGAGATCCAGGCATGAGCAGTCATGCGGCAGAATCATCGATCACTGGTTTCTTATGAGAAACCAGTGATCAATGTAAAAGATCAGTGTGTGCAGTGTTATAGGTCCCTATGGGACCTATAACACTGCAAAAAAAAAGTGCAAAAAAAAAGTGAATAAACATCATTTAACCCCTTCCCTATTAAAAGTTTGAATCACCCCCCTTTTCCCATAAAAGAAAAAACACAGTGTAAATAAAAATAAAAATAAACATAAATGGTATCGCCGCGTGCGGAAATGTCCGAATTATAAAAATATATCGTTAATTAAACCGCACGGTCAATGGCGTGCGCGCAAAAAAATTCCAAAGTCCAAAATAGTGCATTTTTGGTCACTTTCTATATCATGAAAAAATGAATAAAAAGCGATCAATAAGTCCTATCAATGCAAAAATGATACCGTTAAAAACTTCAGATCACGGCGCAAAAAATGAGCCCTCATACCGCCCCATACACGGAAAAATAAAAAAGTTATAGGGGTCAGAAGATGACAATTTTAAACGTATAAATTTTTCTGCATGAAGTTATGATTTTTTCCAGAAGTGCGACAAATTCAAACCTGTATAAGTAGGGTATCATTTTAATCATATGGACCTACAGAATAAAGGTAAGGTGTCATTTTTACCGAAAAATGTACTACGTAGAAACGGAAGCCCCCAAAATTTACAAAATGGCGTTTTTTTTTTCAATTTTGTCTCACAATGATTTTTTTTCCCGTTTCACCGTAGATTTTTGGGCACAATGACTGACGTCATTACAAAGTAGAATTGGTGGCGCAAAAAATAAGCCATCATATGGATTTTTAGGTGCAAAATTGAAAGAGTTATGATTTTTTAAAGGCAAGGAGCAAAAAACGAAAATGCAAAAACGGAAAAACTCCCGGTCCTTAAGGGGTTAAAGGCAAAAAGGGGTGGATCTTTAAATAGTTTACCATATTTACTATCTGTTTTTATAATTTTCCAATATTTTTAATCACATTTTGTATTTTTTTTTATGTATTATATCAATTTCTCTTTATTTCTGTTATACTCTTCGCCAGTACTTGATATTCTTCTTGCTCTCACTAACTGGCTCTTAGGAAGTTCCTTAAAGGTGGTAGGGGAGTGATAGGATGTATGGTGTAACATACTATTTCTATCTGTAGGTTTATTATACAGGGTGGTGATTATACCAGTACCTTTTTTTATGTATTTCTACATCCAGAAAAAGTATAATCTCTGTATTATATGTAAGAGTAAATGTAATGGTATCATGACATTGATTTAATTTTTCTACGAATGCCAATAGGGATTCTTCAACTTTTTCCCATAGCATGAAGACGTCATCCACGCAGCAAAGCCACGTGGACGACGTCTCCAGGCCACATGTACCAAACACATGTACATCTTCATAATTTGCCATAAATGCAATAGCTAAACTTGGAGCTACTGATGAGCCCATAAAAACTCCCCCTATTTGAAGAAAAAAGTCCTCATCAAAACGCAAATCATTTTTAGAAAGGGCAAAATCCAACGGCCATCAAAAAGTTCAATTTTTGATTACTTATATAGCTAATAATTTGTGTATGCATTGTATACCCTCATTTTGAGGAATATTCATGTACAAGCTTTGCACATCTAGTGTGCAGAGAAATGTGCCATTTTCAAAATTACATTTTTCAAGCTTATCAAGAAAGTAATTAGTGTCTAGCAAACATCTACTTAGTTTTTTAATTTCAGGTTGTAAATAACTATCCACAAGGATCGAGTGAGGTTGAAGCAGGGACACCGATCCTGAGATGATCGGACATCCTGGTGGTCTCTCTCGATCCCTGTGGATTTTTGGCAGAGTATAAAATTACAGCTACTCTAGGGTTGTCATTCATCAAAGTTCTAGCCAGATTTTCAGAAATGACACCTTCCACTACACTTTCTCTTATGAAATCATCTATTTCACGCTTAACCACTTCCCTGTTTGGCGATTTTTCATTTTTGCACTTTAGTTTTTTCCTCCTTACCTTTTAAAAATCATAACCCTTTCAATTTTGCACCTAAAATCCATATTATGGATTATTTTTTGCACCACCAATTCTACTTTGTAATTACATCAGTCATTTTACCCAAAAATCAACGGCAAAATTGAAAAAAAATTGTGCGACAAAATGGAAGAAAAAACACCATTTTATTACTTTTGGGGGTTTCCGTTTCTACGCAGTACATTTTTCGGTAAAAAATTACACCTTATCTTTATTCTGTAGGTCCATACAATTAAAATTATAACTACAAAAAAAAAATCATAACTACATGCAGGAAAATGTATACGTTTAAAATTGTCCTCTTCTGACCCCTATAATTTTTTTTATTAATTTCATGTATAGGGCTCATTTATTGCACCGTGATCTGAAGTTTTTATCGGTAACATTTTTGTTTTGATCAGACTTTTTGATCACTTTTTATTCATTTTTTTATAGTATAAAAAGTGACCAAAAATACGCTATTTTGGAATTTTTTTGCATGTACACCATTGACTGTGCAGTTTAATTAATGATCGATTTTTATAGTTGGGACATCTATGCACAAGGCGATACCACATATGTTTATATTTATTTTATTTACACAGTTTTTTTATGCGAAAAGAGGGGTGATTCAAACTTTTACTAGGGAAGGGGTTAAATCATCCTTATTAACTTTTTTTTCACTTTTTTTTTGCAATGTTATAGCCCCCATAGGGGACTATAGCATGCAGTACATTGATTTAATACACTGGTCAATGCCATTGCATTGCAAAGCATTGATCAGTGTTATAAGGGTTGATTGCTCAAGCCTGGATTTCAGGCTTGGAGCAATCATTCGCCAATCGGACATGCAGGAGGAAGGTAAGGCACCCTCCTGTGGCATTGTAGCTGATCGGGACATAGCGATTTTACTGTGATGGTCCCGATCAGCCCGACTGAGCTGCCGGGAAGCTTTTACTTTCACTAAACTCTAAAGAGTTAATGCCGGACATCAGCCCGATCGGTGATGTCCGGCATTAGCCGGGGGTCCTGGTATAATGCTGAGCGCGTGTCATACATCGGGAGCCGCTTATGGATGTTTATAAATGACCATATGCGGCAAGGGGTTAAATGTCCATGTTGGATTTCCTCTTAACTTTTCATATGTTTTTAGATCAGATAATTGTTCCAAAGCCTCTTTAATATAATACTCTTGATTCTACAATGGCCCCTCCTTTATCTGCCCTCTTCACTATAAAGGAGGAGTCATTGCAGACAGAATCAAGAGCATTTTTTTTCTTCTTGTGAGATTAGATTTGACATACATGCCCTGATTGCATTTCTCTTCTATTTCATTTATCACAACTTGCATAAATGCTTCTAGAGAACCTGTTTTAATCTTCAGATCAAATTATGATGATTTTCGCAGAGCGGCTGGGATTTCCGTCCCCGCCACTCTATGTTCTAACAACCCACTGTCCGCCAAATACATTTTCATATGAATGTTTCTTCAGAATCAATAAAAATCTATTCTTGTATCAAAATTTCTCATTTTATTCTGTAAAGCTTTCGTTTTTAACTTTTCCATTTCACTGTTTAGGTCTCTATATATTATGTCATATTCAGACTGTGTTTTCATTGTTTTTAATTGCGTTTCTGTTTCTTTAATTTCTTTATGTAATTGTTCAATAGCTATTTGTAGACGCTGGACAGTCAGGAGCATGAGGTCAAAGGAATGTCTGTTATTCATTGCATACTATTTTTGATGATATATGGCATCATCTGGCAGTAGATTTGGTGTAAGTTTACACCTGAGGCCTCTTGGGATTCTCTGGATTCTTAAATACTCAGTTCGAGTTGAAGCGTGGAATGATAGGTTCATTTCTTTTTTAACCAGATTATCAAGTTGTTTTACATAGTCCACTTTAATAAGTTCATTCATGGTAGAGAAAGAAAAACCAGCCTCTGATGCTTGATACAGAATAGATATTTGTTCATTATCAGAAAATGAAAACACTTCCGTTCTTGTCTCAGTTATTTGGCTTGTATCTGCGAACAACATTTTTCACACCCAATAGCATGTGGTTACCTGTTCCAATGTGATTTACCTTCTAAAGTGCCCTTGCGGCAAAGCTGATGTGGGCCAAACATCTAGACAAATAAAAATAAGATGGGGAACACAAATCAATGAGAAGAAGGTATTCACATTGGAACAAGAGGGAACAGTAGAAACGCAATATGCAGTAACCATTAAAGCGCGTCATGTTAAACAACTTGGACATACAGTAGCAGACCCTAGATGGCAAGTTATAGAAGAGGTGGAAAATAAAAAAACAAGGAAGAAAATAGAAAAGCATTACTGAGACGAGAGGCATATTGAATAACAGAATTAGGAACGATTGAACAGAAAGGACTTAATGAAGTGAGAAGTTATAAGGCATTTTTATAGGAGTCGGGGTTATATAAAATGGTTAGTGACATATACATATCATATATATAAACACCGTATATGGTATTAAATGAACCAGCGCTGAAAGAGTTAAGCATACTATGTTTAGTAACATATTTAACCACGGTCTTGCTCCACCCCCGTGCAACGTCACCCACCACCCCCGCTATGCAAGTCTATGGGAGGGGGCATAGCGGGGGCATAGCGGTGGGACATCTTATCCCCTATCCTTTGGATATGGGATAAGATGTCTCATAGCCAGAGTACCCCTTTAAGGGGTTGTTCCCCGCAACGTATCACGGCAGGCTGGAGCTGAGGTATTTGTTAACTTACCCGTCTAAGATGTGTACCATCGTACCCTGATGAATGAAAAATCATGCAAATAAAGCAAGAAATCTGCAAGAAGATCTGAACTTAGTGGTCTTGAGTAATTCCATGTGAATACATGTTTATCTGGTGATATATGCTCGTCGAATGCAGCCCAGGTATATTTCATTCATTAGGCACTGTCAGATATAAAAACTTTTGATATGTTGTAAAGCATGCAAAACCAATAGGTTTAGCAATTGCTTTCATTAGAAAATGTTCAGTATTTCATACTGAAAAAGCCAGTCACAGAACTGCCCCCCCCCCCCTGCTTCCTGGAATGCATTCAGTGTTTTTGTCTACACTGCTTTGTCCTGGACTCGAGGACGTTTTGAATGTGAAGAGAAGGGGAGGGGGAGGGGCAGGAAGACTGCTGCCGCCTCTCACACAGCAGACATCAATGAGAGAGGAAGAAACATGCATTGCAGATGAAAAAGTAAGTGTCCCTTACTGTGTGCGTGTGCGTTTGTGTGGATATATATGTATGTGTGTATATCAGTGTGTCTATCTAATGTGTATGTGTAAGAATATATGAAGCCTGTGTGTGTGTGTGTGATAAAAGGGGACTACAATCATATCCTCCAGCTGTTTCAAAACTAAAACTCCCAGCATGCCTGCAGAGCCAAATGATGTGTGGGCATGCTGGGAGCTGTAGTTTTGAAACAGCTGGAGGCGCCCTGGTTGGTAAGCACTGGACTGAGGTGAGGGAGGGGGAGGAGGGGGAGTGGTTATTACAGTGAGTACCTGCCCCCCTGCTTCTGGTGAACAAAATTAAGGTATTTCAGAAATAAAGCTAATTCTTAGAGAAATATAGGTCACAGACACATACAAAGTACATGTACATGATCTGGATGAGATACTGAGCAACATATAACAGTTTTGTTTTTTTGAGTGATCTGACGGATACGCTTTAAGTTGTTTTGTATGGTGTACGATAGCACCATTTACCTGAAGCATATATTTTTTTTAATATACATCTCTTAATAACACAATTGTTGTGTAAAGTATCCATCTGCTATTGAAAGACATTGTTTACTGAACCTGTCCACCACCCCCCATAGAACAGTTTTTCCCTCAGATTGAGGGAGATCGGTCATAAAATCCATAGAAATATGAGTCCGGGGCCTTTTAGGAATAGACACAACTCTCCTGCAGGACATGTCCGAGGGGATTTGCTTGAGCACAAATTTTACAAGAAGCAACAAAAGCCTCCACATCCCTGTTGAGAGTTGGCCACCAGAACTTCCTTTGAAGCAATTTCCTTGTACCCCGAATGCCAGGATGACCTGCTAACGTGGAACAATGGGAAGGAATCTCTGGAGGGATCAAGCCTTGATTACTCAATATCTCAGAAGGTACATCAGCAGACACTGTAAAAATAACCACACCTTCTGGAAGAATAGTCTCTGGATTAGAATATATAGGCTGAGAAACAATGAAACTCCGAGATAAGGCATCAGCCTTGACATTCTTAGTACCCAGTTGGTAAGTAATAAAATCAAACAGAGTAAAGAACAAGGCCCACTGGGCTTGATGAGGATTGAGACGTTTGGCAGATTCAAGGAATGTTACATTTTTATGGTCAGTGATTACTGTAACCTGATGAACTGCCCCCTCAAGAAAATGTCTCCATTCCTCAAAAGCCCACTTGATTGCCAAAAGTTCTCGATTTCCTACATCATAGTTTTGTTCAGCTGTGGAAAATTTACCAGAGAAAAACGCACAAGGACGTAACTTAGTCAACAAAACTGCTCCAGCACCAACTTCAGAAGCATCAACTTCAACAATAAAAGGTTTGGTATGATCTGGTTGAACTAAAATTGGAGCAGAGATGAAGCATCCCTTAACCTGTTAAGGACCCAGGACATACCGGTACGTCCTGAGTCCGCTCCCGTTCTATAACGTGGGGCCACGGCCGGAACCCGTGGCTAATAGCATGCAGCACCGCGTCTAAAGTGAAACTAAATCATTGCCGGTTAGCTCAGGGGGCTGTTTGGGATGTCCACGGCAAAATCGCGGCATCCTGAACAGCTGAGACACAGCAGGAGGGTCCCTTACCTTGCCTCCTGGTGTCCGATCGCCGAATGACTGCTCAGTGCCTGAGATCCAGGCATGAGCAGTCTAGCGGCAGAATCATTGCTCAATGGTTTCCTATGAGAAACCATTGATCAATGTAAAAGATCAGTGTATGCAGTGTTATATCCCCATATGGGAACTATAACATTGCAAAAAAAAAGTGGAAAAAAGGGAATAAAGATCATTTAACCCCTTCCCTAATAAAAGTTTGAATCACTCCCACCTTTTCCCATTAAAAAAAAAACAGTGTAAATAAAAATAAACACATGTGGTATTGCCGCATCCGTAAATGTCCAAATTATAAAAATATATAGTTAATTAAACTGCACGGTCAGTGGTGTATGCACAAAAACATTCCGAAATCCAAAATAGTGTATTTTTGGTCACTTTTTATATCAAGAAAAAATGAATAAAATCGATCAATAAGTCTGATCAATACAAAAATGGTACCACTAAAAACTTCAGATCTTTGTGCAAAAAATCAGTCCTCATACCGCCCCATAGGTGGAAAAAAAAACGTTATAGGGGTCAGAAGATGACAATTTTAAACGTATACATTTTCCTGCATGTAGTTATGATTTTTTCCAGAAGTACGACAAAATCAAACCTACATAAGTAGGGTATCATTTTAATCGTATGGACCTACAGAATAAAAAGTAGATGTCATTTTTATCGAATAATGATAATTTTTTTCTGTTTCGTCATAGATTTTTGGGTAAAATGTCTGATGACATTACAAAGTAGAATTGGTGGCGCAAAAAATAAGTAGTGTTGAGCGGCATAGGCCATATTCGAATTTGCAATATTTCGTGAATATTTGGACGAATGTTCGTCATATATTCGCTAAATTCGCATATTCGCAATATTCGCGTTTTATTTTCGCATACGCGAAAATTCGCGTGTGCGAAAATTAGCATATACAAAAATTTGCATTTGCGAAAATTCGCATATGTGAAAATTAGCATATGCACATTTTTGCACATGCGAAAATTCGCACGCCAGTCTCACACAGTAGTATTAGAGCCTTCTTACACCACAAGCTGGAAGCAGAGAGGGGTGATCACTGTGATGTGTACTGTGAAAGAATAAATAAATAAAAAAAACGTATATTCGTAATTACGAATTTATAGTGCTATATTCGCGAATATTCGCGCATTCGCGAATATGCGATATGCGCGAATAAAATTTGCATTGCGAATATTCGCAAGCATCACTATAAATAAGCCATCATATGGATTTTTAGGTGCAAAATTGAAAGAGTTATGATTTTTTAAAGGTAAGGAGGAAAAAATGAAAATGCAAAAATGGAAAAAACCCTGGGTCCTTAAGGGGTTAAGATGTTCAAAAGCTGCCTCCGCCTCCAGAGACCAGTTAACCAGATCTGCCCCTTTACTAGTCAAATCTGTCAATGGTTTTGTGACAATAGAAACATTTTTTATAAATTTTCTGTAGTAGTTCGCAAAGCCCAAAAACCGTTGTAGTGCCTTTAAAGAAGTAGGACGCACCCAGTCAGAAACAGCCTTAACCTTCTAAGGAACCATTTTAAAATATCCTGGAGTTAAGCTGTACCCCAGAAATTGTACCTCTTTGACACCAAATACACACTTCTCCTGTTTATCAAAAAACATTTTGACGCAGTACCTGAAGAACAGAAGGTACATGGTCAACATGAGATGACCAATCTCGAGAGAAAATCTGAATATCATCTAGATAAACTACTAGGAATTTACCCAAAAATTCCCGAAGCAGTTTTCCATTCATCACCCTCTTTTATTCTGATCAAGTTATAAGCCCCTCGACAATCCAGTTTAGAGAACCAACATGCCCCCTGTATTTGATTTAAAAAAGTCTGGAATTAGAGGCAATGGATTTAGATTTTTGACTGTAATCTTGTTCAGGCTCCGATAATCAATACAAGGCCTAAGCCCTCCGTGCTTCTTTGCCACAAAGAAGAACCCTGCTCCCATAGGAGAAACAGATGGACGAATATGACCCTTTTGCAAACTTGACTGAATATAATCCTTCATAGCTTCTCTTTCAGGAAAAGGCAAATTGTAAATTTTTCCTTTAGGACACTTGGCATTGGGTACACGTTCAATAGCACAGTCATGATCTCTGTGTGGGGGGCAAAGCAGAGGAGGCCTCCTCAGAAAAAACATCACAAAAATCAGAAATAAATTTGGGCCACACCGAAAGTTGCAACACATGTAAGAATACATAGTGGACCCCCACTTGATGAGTTCCCCAGAGGATCAATCAAAGACAGGATTATGTTGTTTTAACAGAGGTAATCCCAAAATTACATTCCAGAACAAAAAATGTGATTTTCTTCAAAATGCAGAGAACCCACCAGTAATCCCAGAAGAACTGACACAACCCCCTGACAAGGGTGTATAATCCACTCCAGCAATGGGGATGGGACTTTCCAACAATTTCAAAAGTAAATTCAAAGATCAACAAAATTAGCAGCAGAACCAGAATCAACAAACGCTTTACCAAATACTTTTTTTTTTTCAATAAAAAACATTTGAATTGGCAACAAAAGTTTAGAAGACAATTCCGGAGACACCTGTGTACCCAATCACCTCCCCGATTGTCACTTAGGTGCTGGCGTTTCCCGGCTGCTGGCGTTTGGTGCAATTCTGGATCCGATGTCCCTTCTCTCCACAAAAGAAACACAAGTTGTTTTTCCTCTGAATGGATCTTCTCTGCTGGGAGGACAATCTCCCTATCTGCATAGGTTCCTCAGAAGAGGCATGAGAGGTAGAAAAAGAGGAAAACGTGGTGGAAGGAGAATGAGAGACAGAAGAAACGGACCGCTCATGACTTCTATCTCTCAAACGTCTGTCAAGTCGTACTACTAAAGTCATGGCCTGTTCTAATGAATCAGGTGATGGATAGCTCACCAGGACATCTTTAATAGTGTCAAATAATCCTAGTCTGAACTGACACCTAAGGGCTGGATCATTCCAACCAGACGCAGTAGACCATTTCCGAAAATCAGCACAGTACTCCTCAGCTGTTCTTCGCCCCTGCCTCAGATTAACCAGCTGAGACTCTGCAAAGGCTGCTTGGTCAGGTTAATCATAAAGAAGGCCCAAAGCAGAAAATAAAGCATCCACAGAACTTAACTAAGGAGATGAGAAAGGTAAAGAGAATGCCCACTCATGGGGATCCTCTTGCAACAATGACATTACAAGTCCTACTCTCTGAACCTCTGTGTTGTGCTAGTAGACTGTGGTTTTAGGCGAAACTACAGCTTACAACTCTCCCTGAACAACTCTCCCTGAATACAACAAATCTCTTTCGGTCACCAGAAAAGCGGTCAGGAAGATTAATCTTTGGTTCACTCGAAACAGCTGAAGGACTGACCACTGGCTGAGCATTAGCTGTTTCCTGAGCCTGAACACTTTTAGTCCCCTAAGGGGACTAAAAGTTTAAAAAAGGTTAAAAAACACACACACACACATTAACCCCTTCCTTATTAAAAGTTTAAATCACCCTCCTTTTCCGAAATTCCATATAAAATATATACATAATAAAAATAAACATATGTGGTATCGTCGCGTGCATAAATGTCCAAACTATAAAAATATATAATAAATTAAACCGCACGGTCAATGGCGTGTATGCAAAAAAATTCCAAAGTCCAAAATAGTATATTTTTGGTCACTTTTTATACCATATAAAAAGGAATAAAAAGAGATCAAAAAGTCCGATCAAAACAAAAATGGTACCGATTAAAACTTCAGATCATGGAGGCAAAAAATGAGCTCTCATGCCACCCTGTATGCAGAAAAAAAAAGTTATAGGGGTCAGAAGAGGACAATTTAAAATGTATTAATTTTCGTGAATGTAGTTATGATTTTTTCCAAAAGTACGACAAGAACCTATATAAGTAGGGCATCATTTTAACCGTATGGACCTTCAAAATAAAGATAAAGTATCATTTTTACCGAAAAATGTACGACGTAGAAACGGAAGCCCCCAAAATTGATAAAATGGTGAATTTTCTTCAATTTTGTCGCACAATGATTTTTTTTTTGCCGTAGATTTTTGGGTAAAATGACTGATGTCATTACAAAGTAGAAATATAAGAAAAATAAGCCCTCATATCGATTTTAGGTGCAAAATTGAAAGGGTTATGATTTTTAGAAGGAAAGGAGGAAAAAACGAAAGTGAAAAAACAGAATAACGCTTGGTCCTTAAGGGGTTAATTCATATGTTCAGCTGATTTCTAGGAATTATTTAAGTGTATAATGAACACATTATTTAATAGTTAGCCTCGAGTCACAGCTGACCCATAAGCTGATAGGTGATGACAACTGGTAACCTTTCACCAGGATCATGGTGGCAAAGGCTGATTGATGTGTATTAGAAGTAAATGTTAGGCCATCTAGTCTGATCTCACAGAAGAGCTGTTAATGCACAACTTATTAAATAAGTTTGATGATAAGTATAAAAGAAAGGCATCAGAACATATAGTGCATTGCAGCTTGCTGTGTATTGGGCCACCAAAAGTCCTTACGATTGGCATGACCACGTCAGAAATAGACCAGGTAGCAATTCAAGAATGTGACAGTATCTGACTTACATCATGTAAATGTCTGGGTGCTTGTGTATCATTTCTATAGGGAAAATATGTATTAGGATGCATTATTCAAAGAAGGCAAGTCAGAAGAGACAATGTGATGCTTTAAGCAATGTTCTGCTAGGAAAAAATTGGGTCCTTGCATTCATGTGGATGTTATTTTGACATGTACTACCTACCTTTATAGCAGACAAAATATATCTATTTTTCAGCTAGATAATGTACCCTGCCACACTGCAAAAAATGTCAAGGAATGGATTAAGGAACATGATGGAGAGTTTAAAATGTTTACTTAGCCTCCAAATCTGAATCATGGAGGTCCTACCTCACAGAACCTAAAGGATCTGCTGCTTAAGTCTTAGTGCCATACACCTCAGGACACCTTCAGAGGTCTTGTGGAGTTCATGCCTCAAGAGGTCAGAGCTGTTTTGGAAGCAAGAGGTGCAACCTACACAATAAAAGGCAGGTGATTTTAATGTTATAGCTGATCCATGGCTGGCTTGGTGAGTATTTTACACACATTATTATTAAATTAGTTTTGCACAGGACAAAATCAACACCTTGTACTTTCCATGTCACTGCTGGGATGCAAACTGTCTTAGGCTGACTCTCTCTGCATTTGTTTAATTGTTAGATGTCTATTTATTTATGAGGCAGTGTCCTTTAACGTTCATGCTTCCATGGACTCTACAGTGTGGTGCAATATGTAGATGATATATAAGTAACATTTACTATTGTTCCTATTATTATTAGTATGAATTTTACTATGATAGGCCAGAGATTTAGCAGTTATTGATCCTTAATAGAATTTTAATGTGGGGTAGGGAGCAGTGAAGCACTGACGGTAGCCCCATCCACTCTACCCAGCTTACTTGGTTGAACTGCCCAAAATTGTGGCCTCATACTGGGCGACAGTCCCTATACTGGACAAAGGTGCGTCAATAATAGCCAGTCAGTCCTGGTCAGCAAGAGTCAGGCAAAAAGGTGTCAAAACAGCAAACAAAGGCTTAATCAAGGACAGGCTAAGAGTAAAAAACAGATGATGGCTAAAGTACAGAAAGTAAGGCAGGGGATGGTCCAGTAACAGGCAAAAGGTCAGATACACAGATAGGTCAGCAATATAAAATACAAATATGGGTGCAGGGAAAATTTACCTAACATGAGCAACCACTGAATAGAAAAGGATTGGCCTAGCGCCCATGCCTCCTAATTGGCCAGAGCTGCAATGCCACTTAATAATAAATGGCCCTGCAACATGCAGAAGCGCCATCATGGTAGCTGGCAAAGCAGTTGGTACATACAGTCAAAGCCATCTTGGATATACTCTAGCTTTAAGTATCTTAAAATATAAACTGCTAACTTTTAGTCATATTAGAATGGTTCTGAAATGTTGATCTCCAGAAAATATAACATTTTTTAACAGAAGGAAAACTTAACCCCCAGATCTTTCTGTTTATTAGGATTGGAATTCACTCTCCACCAAATGTATGCAGCATTTGTGTATTGCTTTGAATGTTTATTTTTCTCTTTTGAGTATTATATCAAATTGTATATTTTTCCAGTTCTGTATCCAGGAAAGCAAGAAGAGACAATTATGCCATTAATACAATAAAAAAGAAGCTATGTAAAGACTGAAGGTTGATGCTTTCATTCCTAAAGTGCTTATACTGCAGTGAGTCATTGATGAATGAGTCTCTTAGTCTCAGAGACAGTTTATACTACCTGGATCATTGTCTTGCCTGACTGCTTGGATTCTAAAGTGAACGTTTATTACCTGAATAATCTCAAAATGTGATTTCATAGAAAGTGCAGTTTTACCAGCACTGAGGTGCTAGTATGAATTATATATAAATCATAAATGGGTGCATTTTTATACTGTTAACAGAGAGGAATGCAAACCTATAAACAGAGAAAAATAAATGTAATGCTGTAAGTGAAACTGAGCTAATTTATATATACATGTTAAAAAAAAAAAATATTAGTACATGAAATGTTTGAAAGAAATGCATAGCATAATGTTCTGACTGCATATTCCTGGCAACAATATTGATAGATCTTAAAGTTTTCAAAAATGCTATAGTTGCCAACGTTTATAATTCGATTTCCTGAGACACTGTGCTGCGGCAATGAGGCATAAATACATATGCAATCTGTTTTAGGTGATCATAGGGCACTATGTCCCTACTGTTTCTGACAATCTGGCATCATAGTAGTAGTAGAAATGCTTTGAAATAAAAGCAGATATCTCAGTTTGAAATATATTCTATAAATCTTTATTTCCATAGAGAGAAAAACTATATTTAACATATGACACTATGTGTCTGCCAAGGTTATGCAAATAGCTTGTCTCCATAAGGAAGGGAACTGTCTCTTTAGTGCCACTTACAAGGTTACCTAGTAAGTCATATTACATGGGTTTCAGCTAATTGAGTCATGTCCCCATGTACTTATTCTACATTGAACAGGAAAACCTTATGTACAGTTTTCAAAAAAAAAATAATAATATATATATATATATATATATATATATATATATATATATGTTATTTAAAGTATTTATTTTTATTCAATAGAAAAAAGAGTTTAAAACAATCCACAGATATTAGGCAATTACATTATCAATGCTCAATAGTTAAAATTACAGTGGATTTAATTACATATATTTCCAATTTTTCCATCCCCCCTCCCCTCCCTCTCTCTCCCTTCCCTCCTTCCTACGATTACAAAACAATGTTTCCTACATATTTACTCATTGTTTTCATCATTTCTGACCATTATCTTACATTTGGTAAGTCAGCGGATTACCATTATCTTATAATGCCTAAATGGGCATAGAAAAGATGTACCAATAAATTATTTTTGTAATGTAAAGCTAAAAGTCATCCCCCAATATTGCAAGGGTAGTATTAGTTTGAATTCTACTTTAACCCCTTAAGGACCAGGCCATTTTACACCTTAGGACCAGAGCGTTTTTTGAACATCTGACCACTGTCACTTTAAACATTAATAACTCTGGAATGCTTTTACCTATCATTCTGATTCCGAGATTGTTTTTTCGTGACATATTCTACTTTATGTTATTGGTAAAATTTTGTCGATACTTGCATCGTTTCTTAGTGAAAAATTCAAAAATGTTATGAAAAAATTGAAAATTTTGCATTTTTCTAACTTTGAAGCTCTCTGCTTGTAAGGAAAATGGATATTCCAAATCATTTTTTTTTATTCACATATACAATATGTCTACTTTATGTCGGCATCATAAAATGTACGTGTTTTTACTTTTGGAAGATACCAGAGGGCTTCAAAGTTCAGCAGCAATTTTCCAATTTTTCACAAAATTTCCAAAATCACAATTTTTCAGGGACCAGTTCAGGTTTGAAGTGGATTTGAAGGGTCTTCATATTAGAAATACCCCACAAATGACCCAATTATAAAAACTGCAGCCCCCAAAGTATTCAAAATGACAAAATGACATTCAGTTAGCATTTTAACCCTTTAGGTGTTTCACAGGAATAGCAGCAAAGTGAAGGAGAAAATTCACAATCTTCATTTTTTACACTCGCATGTTCTTGTAGCCCCAATTTTTGAATTTTTACAAGGGGTAAAAGGAGAAAATTTATACTTATATTTGTAGCCCAATTTCTCTCGAGTAAGCACATACCTCATATGTCTATGTAAAGTGTTCTGCGGGCGCAGTAGAGGGCTCAGAAGCGAAGGAGCGACAAGGGGATTTTGGAGAGTACGTTTTTCTGAAATGGTTTTTGGGGAGCATGTTGCATTTAGGAAGCCCCTATGGTGCCAGAACAAGAAAAAAAAACACATGGCATACCATTTTGGAAACTAGACCCCTTGAGGAACGTAACAAGGAATAAAGTGAGCCTTAATACCCGACAGGTGTTTCACGACTTTTGCATATGTAAAAAAAGTTTAAAAAAATTTCACTAAAATGTGTGTTTCCCCCCAAATTTCACATTTATGCAAGGGTTAATAGCAGAAAATACCCCCCAAAATTTGTAACCCCATCTCTTCTGAGTATGGAGGTACCCCATAAGTTGACCTGAAGTGCACTATGGGCGAACTACAATGCTCAGAAGAGAAGGAGTCATATTTGGCTTTTTGAGCGCAAATTTTGCTCGGGGGCATGTCGCATTTAGGAAGCCCCTATGGTGCCAGGACAGCAAAATAACCCCCACATGGCATACCATTTTGGAAACTAGACCCCTTGAGGAACGTAACAAGGGGTACAGTGAGCATTTACCCCCCACTGGTGTCTGTCAGATCTTTGGAACAGTGGGCTGTACAACATTTTTTATTTGCACAGCCCACTGTTCCAAAGATCTGTCAGACACCAGTGGGGGCTAAATTCTCATTGCACCCCTCATTACATTCCGTGAGGGGTGTAGTTTCCGAAATGGGGTCACATGTGGGTTTTTTTTTTTTTTTGCGTTTGTCAAAACCGCTGTAACAATCAGCCACCCATGTGCAAATCACCTCAAATGTACATGGCGCACTCTCCCTTCTGGGCCTTGTTGTGTGCCCCCAGAGCACTTTGCGCACACATATGGGCTATCTCCGTAGTGGGGAGAAATTGCATTACATATTTTGGGGGGCTTTTTTCCCTTTTACCTCTTGTCAAAAGGAAAAGTATGGGGCAACACCAGCATGTTAGTGTAAAAAAATTATTGTTTTACACTAACATGCTGGTGTAGACCCCAACTTCACCTTTTCATAAGGGGTGAAAGGAGAAAAAGCCTCCCAAAATTTGTTAGGCTATTTCTCCCGAGTACGGCGATACCCCATATGTGACCCTAAACTGTTGCCTTGAAATACGACAGGGCTCCAAAGTGAGAGCGCCATGTGCATTTGAGGCCTGAATTAGGGATTTGCATAGGGGTATTCTACGCCAGTGATTCCCAAACAGGGTGCCTCCAGCTGTTGCAAAACTCCCAGCATGCCTGGACAGTCAACGGCTGTCCGGCAATACTGGGAGTTGTTGTTTTGCAACAGCTGGAGGCTCCATTTTGAAAACAGTGGCGTACCAGACGTTTTTCATTTTTATTGGGGAGGGGGGCTGTGTAGGGGTATGTGTATATGTAGTGTTTTTTACTTTTTATTTTATTTTGTGTTAGTGTAGTGTAGTGTAGTGTTTTTAGGGTACAGTCACACGGGCGGGGGATTACAGCAAGTTTCCCGCTGCGAGTTTGAGCTGCCGCGCAAAATTTGCTGCATTGCAAACTTGCAGCCTGATGCTCACTGTAAGCCCCCTGCCCATGTGAATGTATCCTGTACATTCACAGGGGGGGGAACCTCCAGCTGTTGCAAAACTACAACTCCCAGCATGCACAGTCTATCAGTGCATGCTGGTAGTTATAGTTTTGCAACAGCTGGAGGCACACGGGTTGGGAAACACTGAGTTAGGAAACAGACAATGTTTCCTAACCAGTGTGCCTCCTGTTGTTGCAAAACTACAACTCCCAGCATTCTCAGGCATGCTGGAAGTAGTAGTTCGGCAACATCTTTAGAGCCAGATGTTGCCGAACTACAACTCCCAGCATGCTTGGAGTTGTAGTTTTGCAACATCTGGAGGACTACAGTTTGTAGACCACTAATACAGTGGTTCCCAATTTGTGCCCTTCCAGATGTTGCTAAACTACAACTCCCAGTATGCCCAAACTGTCCAGGCATGCTGGGAGTTGTAGTTCTGCAACATCTGAAGGGCCAGATGTTACAGAACTACAACTCCCAGCATGCCTGGACAGTAAGGGCATGCTGAGAATGTGTAGTTTTGCAACATCTGGAAGGGCACAGTGGTCTCCAAACTGTGGACCTCCAGATGTTGCAAAACTACAACTCCCAGCATGCCCAGACGCCAATGGCATGCTGGGAGTTGTAGTATACAGGGTCCAAATACAGCAATGCATGTCGCTTTACGGCGACATGCATTGCTGTAAAGGGCCCGACCGCGGCTGAAGATCAACTCACCTGTCGCCGCCGCCGCCATCTTCATCACCGGGATCCGGGTATTCAGGGACGAGGTAAGTACCGGGGCCGGTCCCCAGCACTCCCCCGTCCCCCGCCGCTTCCTCCGCTCTTCCTCCCGTCCTGTCCGGACTTTCAGGGGCCGGGCAGGACGGGAGGAAGTAACCGCCCCCCCCCCTGCGATTGGTCGGTTAACTAACCGACGGATCGCAGGGTATAGGAGGAGGTGGCAGGCTTGCCACCTCGCTCCTATGCTTTAGCATGGTCCTGGCTGTCTGTGACAGCCGGGATCATGCAAAATTACCGGGCGGTCGGGTCCCAGAGACCCGATCAGCCCGGTATCGCCGCAGATCGCAAGGGCGATTTCCCTTGCGATTTGCGGCGATCGCCGACATGGGGGGCCTATATGGCCCCCCTCGGCGTTTGCCCTGGATGCCTGCTGAAGGATTTCAGCAGGCATCCAGTTCCGATCTCTGCCTGGCGAGCGGCAGGGACCGGAAAAGGCCATGACGTCGTGGGACGTGATTGGTCCTTAAGGCCCAGGGTGCCATGACGTCCCAGGACGTCATTGGTCCTTAAGAGGTTAAATTTTCTTTTATATTTTTCATTACATTGTTCCCAATATCCCTGTATTTCCATTTAATACCAAATAATATGTGAGAACCCAGCTTCCTCTTTAGCACATCTAGGACAGTTACTATCACTCCTGTTGTTTATCCTTCACAGAAGTTTTGGTGTATAATACAGTCTGTAAACTATGTTAAATTGAATCAGTCTATGGTCTTTGGGGAAACAAATCTTGTTTGTTATTTTGTGACGGGCGAATGAACGGAAGAAATAGTGCATGCACTATTTCTCCCGTTACTATCGCCAATCACAAAATAACGGCCATTATTAATAACGGGCCATAACAGGTTAAAACGGCTATTAGAAAAATTCCATAGACTATAATGGGATATTCTAACAGCCATTTAACTGCCAATTTTCAAGATTTTTATGACGGACGTTCATTACAGATACATTTTTATAGTTCGAAAGGGGCCTTCCAGATGCAACATTCCAGCCTGCTTTCTATATTTCACAATGTCATATTTACAGCTGACCTCTATATTGAAAAGTTTTGATGATGGTAAATGAATCGCCTTACCAAACTGGTGAGTTTTTATTGGGTAATAAACTGCCACCCTTTCCCACCTTTTGCACTTCCCAAATATTTCCTGGTGAGCAGTTATTTCATTTTAATCAAATTTGCCATTTCTTAGTCCATAGTCCCATCCACTGGGCTGGCTTCATCTTCTACGTTTATAAATGTCTGCCAATATTACTCCACATAGTTATATGTTAATGCCTGGGAATCTGACCCAAATATTAATTAATATTAATATCTCCTGAGCTTTGGACTGTTTTGAAATGGAAAGTAAAGGAGGCTTTCCCTTTTTTCTTACCAAAACCACTAGTAAGGTTCTTCATAAAGGTTATAAGGGAACAAGAGGTAAAACTAAAATCTAAAATGTGTTCAATTTATTGTCCTTGTAGCTAAAATCTTTATTACTCTCAGTTGAGGTTGTTTGGAATAGAGTATCTCTTATAATGCTCTATGAAAAAAAAAATGCCACTCTTTTAGATAAACAGGAGAACTTGGAGAACTCTCCCATTTTACATGATACTTTCTATGTAATACCCTCTGGGGCATAGTGTCCAGCTATTTTTCTTAACCTTGTGACCCTGATAGACCACATTGTCTTTAGTATTCTGTATAGGCCAACAGAATTCCAACAGTGATCTTTTTGTAAAATATGATACAGGGGAATGATCCACGGCACTCACTTACTGTAGTGATTAACAACTTACATAACTGGCTCACTGAGCACCTGAATTACTGGACACTGCTGGAGTAGCAGGTACCGCCCATCGAATAGAAGTAGTGCCAAGTGTTATATCTGACTACAATTAGAGATCCTTTTGTATTTGGGTACAGAATCTTATTGTTGTTTTTTCCAGAATTGCAGTATTCTACCAGCACCATATCATGCCTGAACAAAGTAGTTGCAACAACAAATCTGTTGACAAATTTGTCTCCTCTTTACTTAGCTTATTACCTCCCTATGCTCTAGGATCTGGATTTCTCTGGTGCTTAACAGGTAAGGAGAATGATATTCTATTGCCACTTTACTCAACTCTAAGCTGGTTTGGTTGTGAAAAGGGTGAGAAAGCATGACCAATAGCTGACATCTTCCCTCCATTGGCCTCGGAGACCTCCCTCTTTAATAGTTACAACAAACAAGCATCTACTATTGCTCCACAAAGACCCCAATGCATGGAGAGGATGCCTAATTTATATTACTTTCAGATGGCTTAAAGGGTACCTCTCATCAAAAAAACTTTTGATATATTATAGATTAGTGTATGCAGAATAACTTCACAATTGCATGTTATAAAAAAATATGCTTCTTTCTATTTAATTTTCCACTTTGAAGAAATGACCACTAGGGGTCTCCCTACCATTCCTGGCAGCAAGCATTTCAGACTCATGCTGGAGTCCTAAACACTACGAGCTGCCAGTCTGCTTTGTTCACAAAGGAGAACACTCAGAGCTGCCAGCCTGCTTTGTTCACAGCCTGTTTGGCTGTGAACAAAGCAGGCTGGCAGCTCTGAGTGTTTAGGACTCCAGCATGAGTCAGAAATGCTTGCTGACAGGACTGATCGGGAAAAATACAACAGAAAGAAGCATATTTTTCATTAACATGCTATTGGAAAGTTATTCAACATTCATTAATCTAAAATATATCAAAAGTTTATTTGATTAGAGGTACCCTTTAAAACTAATATGTCTTTACCTATAGTGAGCCCCCTTTGTGCCTCCATAAATTAATTATCCCCTTTTGTGCCCCCGCACACGTTATGCCTCCTAACTTCCATTAATAATGCCCCTGTTCTTCAGTAATAATTCCCAGTTCCTCACATAAATAATGTCCCCTTTGCACAAACAAAAAATAATTTAACAATTCTCCGTATTTTCATGCTGAATGCTTGGTCCTTTTCTTGCTTGTAGCGACCCTGTGTCAAACTGACTCTCCCAAATGGGAAGTTTTAAGGTTAATATCCCTTCTAGTATGACATAAATTGCACACCAATAAGGTCCTGTACACGACCGATTTAATAAACCTCTTAGCCAAGTATCAATGTAACTAATAATCACCAACTGACCAACACCAGTGAATAGAGGTGGCTTAAAACATCACTTTTAATATATACTCAATAAAAGTAGAAAGTACAATCAGTGCCGTTCCGTGCATGTACTCAATAATCTTTAATCCAAACTATAACTGCTAAAAGCAAATATAATTATATCCAAGCTAGGAGTGCTATACTGTAATACAAGCACATCCAACCATGAACAAAATGTGCTACATCAAGGCACAATCTAGCTGATGTGACAAATCACTTGGGGTCACCCAGCAAATAATTACTCCTTCAGTCATCCAATGATGGCGACTGAGTCTCCCAACGCGTTTCTATCGCCTGTTACGGCGGTGTCATCAGGGGAGATATTGACATAGGAGTCAATAAGAAATATAGACCGTCAGGGTATGTACCAACTGACCGGACTAAGTCAAGGGGCTGCAGCATGTAACCATACACAACACGCGGCAGCCTCTTAGCTATGGTACTTAGATATATAAAACATCAAAATAGGATTTTCCTTTTAAATAAAAAGACCATATGATTATGTTACTTGAAGTCCAGCACCAACAGAGGCCTTTCCTGTAAAAGAAAAGAACATATATGTAGACAAGTGGCCATATGAAGCTGATCTTGTTTATAAGTCAGCATTGCATTGCTTACTCACTTAACCACCTCCGATTGGCTGCCCTGCAAAAACAAGAGAAACACAACCCCATTCAGTATTCCCTACGTTAAATCCACCTGTAGGGAAGGAATACTCCATATGGAGTGTACTCACTATTATGTGACTTCAAGAAAGATTACCGGTGGCGCGCACTCCCGCAGTGGCGAAGAGGCCGGCTGACATCCAGCCCAGCGCGCTGCCGGGGAAGCCGGCGTCTGACGTTATATCCTGTGCGACCATTACCTCACGTCCGGCGCATCCGCCCCGCTTCCCAGGGCGACGCGTCCTAGGGCGGTGCTAAATTATCTGCACTCGCCGAATGTGTTAACCATTTGTGGTCCATACAGGATGTTCACTCTCTTTATAACAGGTCAGTAAACTAACTTTGCTGGTATCTCTTAACATAGAACAATGCAATTATCCCGGTTGTCACTGAGGTCTGTCTATATATGAATAAGTAGGTGACAAGATTACTACAGTTCCCACAAAGTTTGGGAAAAGGGGTTGGGGAGGCTGCATCTTATCCCCTAAAGAGGGGAGGGGCAACTGGTTAAGGTGGCGTGTGGGGCAAACCTATTATTCATATAGAAAATTGGGGTAATAAACTGGGTGGAATATATTGAGTGTACCCTAGTGATTATATTTGTGTGAACGGGGAGAATACATGGCCCTTTGTGTAATTGCCACCCTAGTTGGCCCTCTCATCATAGCCCTATGCCTAGGCGGCTTCATCCCTAATGGATGGCCCCGCTCAGGAACCTCCTATACGCCCTAGCACTCCTAACCGCCTATTGGAGGGCTACCTATAAGACCCACTAGGGTCTCCCCTATCTACCTAGGTCCTCCAATTATATTTCCACCCAGTAAATCCCTACAGAAAACAAGAAAAATTAATCTGTTCATTCAGGCCATGGGGGGCATAGGTTTTTAACTTATGAATCCATTTGCACTCCCTTTGGAGTAGCAAACGGTCCAGATCACCTCCTCTAGGAGAGCTATATACATGCTCAATGCCCCTAAATCTAACACTGTACATGTCATTACCATGATAGTCCCACATATGTTTGGCTAGGGGCGTATCTCTATTGTTACGAATATCGCCAATATGTTCCAGAACACGTCTACGCAGCTCTCGTAGTGTTTTGCCTACATAATAGGTAGGACACGGGCATTGAGCCAAATAAATCACAGCTCTCGAGCTACAGTTGATAAATTGCTTAATTTTAAGATTGCCACCACGTACGCCACTCATCACCTCTTTCGTTTTAACCAAGTATGCACACGCCTTACAATGGCCACATTTATAGCAACCCGAGGGCTGTACATATGCATCCAACCATGTACTTGCCCCTCCCCTCCTCGGGGCCAGATGACTCCTAACCACCGTGTCACCTATACTACGCCCTTTACGGTAGGTGATCAGAGGTCTCTCACCTACAACTTCTCCCAGGTCTTTATCTAATTTCAGGATGTCCCAGTGTCTTGTCAGGGATTCCCGAACCTCAATTGCCGCATTATCAAAGGTACCTATTATGCGTAACTCCTTATCCGTATTGACTTTATTATTCGGTCTCAGAAGTGTCTCTCGCGGGGTCATTAGGGCATACTTATATGCCCTTCGAAGCACATAATCAGGATAACCCCTGTTCTTAAATCTTGTACGCAGTACAATCGCCTCCTGTTTGAAGATCTGCAGGTTCGAACAGTTTCTCCTCAATCGAAGGTACTGACCTTTGGGAATACCCCTTTTGAGGCTGCCTGGATGGCAACTAGTCCATCCCAGCAGGCTATTGGTTGCTGTCTGCTTACGATAAATTGTAGTTTGCAGATCCCCTTTCTCATCTTTATAAATCTTAATATCCAGGAAGGCCAGTTCCTGATCATGTGCCTCGAAGGTAAAATGTAACCCCAAGTCGTTATTATTCAGAGATCCCACTAAGTGTGTAAACTCTTCCACAGTACCCTGCCACACGATGAAAATATCATCGATAAATCTTGACCAAAGAAGTGTCTGTTCGCTGAACCTTTCCCTCTCATCGACGAACACATGGGTGGCCTCCCACCAGCCCAGGAGTATGTTGGCGTAGGTGGGGGCACAAGGGCTCCCCATGGCCGTACCCCTGAGCTGGTGGTACACCCGTCCGTCGAAGAGGAAATAGTTCTTGGTCAACACAAAGTTCAGCAGGTCAATAATAAACCTATTATGTTCTTCCATATAGGCCCCTCTGAAAGATAAATAATAAGAGACTGCTTGCATTCCGACATCATGTGGGATGGAGGAATACAAGGCCTCAACATCGATACTGGCTAAAATGGTGTCCCTGTCCAAATTCAATCCCTCAATCTTGTTGAGGAGGTCCATCGTGTCCCTCAAATACGAGGGTAATGCCAGTACAAACTGCCGCAAGACCTGATCCACGTAAATCCCCACGTTCTGACCCAAACCACCAATGCCCGCCACTATAGGGCGTCCTTTAAGGGGGGTTGTCCCTTTATGTACTTTTGGTAGGGTATAGAACGTGGGGATTACGGGGGTCTTGGGGATTAAAAAGGTAAATTCATTATTATCCAACAGTTTTTTATCATAGGCAGCTTTCAAAATACTAACCAGTTCTTGTTGGTATTGTGGTGTGGGATCACGATCAAGCACCTCATAGGTATCCTTGTCTCTTAACAATTTATAACACATTTCAGTGTATTGGGTTCGGTTCATCAACACAATGTTCCCCCCTTTATCCGATGGCTTAATTACCAAGTCCTGATTTGTACTTAATTGCCTCAAAGCTTGTCTTTCTTCCCAGGTAATATTATTAGATGAATATCCACAACCCTGGAAACTCCCAAGATCTCTCAAGACCATTTCCAAGAAAACATCAACCACTGAGGTATCTGACAATGGGGGAAAGATTTTACTACGATTCTTACAAGTAGAGAATGGCGCTATTGTGTCATCTCTCTCATTTTCCCCTAACAATGCCTCCAGATCCCTGGTGGCCCGTAGGTCCTCCATAGTCATACCCAACTCGCTGCATGTTTTCTTATCCTGGAGTTTATGAAATTTATGCCATTTCAATTTCCGGGCATACAAGTGAAGGTCCTTAGTCCATTCAAATATATCAAACCTAGTTGTAGGTACGAAGGACAGTCCCCTTTCAAGGACCCTCACCTGTATGTCCGAAACAAATAGGCCTGAAAGATTGATCACTTGGAGTTTGTCAGGATTTAAATTCGACCCTGCTCTTTGCCCTTCTTGTGGCGCAGATGGTAAGGGAGGGCCTGGTCTCCCTCCAAAAAAGAGGGTGCAGAGGAGGATGATGTACCACATGCCGAGGGGGTTCTTGATTGACTATTACCCCGTGGCCGTCCTGCACCACGTCCACGTCTCCCCCCTCCTCCTGGTCTACTATTCCTATAGTTATTCCCTCCTCGTCCACCCCTACTGGTGAACCTATCTGTATCAGATTGTTCTGCCTCTGAGGATGAAATTTCCGTCTCAGGATCCCTTGCAGGTTGGTTCACCAGTACGGAGTACGCCTTATTTTCCTTAAAATCCTGAATATCGCGGATAAATTGGGTATGCTTTCTATCCTTCACCTGGTAATTAAACCGTTCAATGGTGGTCTGCAATTGTGTTTCTTTAGTAACAAAATCAGTCTCGTTCTTAAACTTGAGGGCTAATTCCCTTTGTTCTTCTAATCTAGTGGTGGCTTTTTCCAGATTAGCCTTCTCTTCCTCAAGTAAGATTTGTATAAATCTTAAAGAGCAATTTGTAGCTTCTAATTCCCACTTAGTGAGTACTGGTTGTGTTCTCAACCTTGTGGAGGGGAGTATAGGCACCCTTAGGCCTCGAGGTACAATCTTATTTTTTATATAATATTCAAATGCTTGTACCTCCCAGAATGATGTAATGTAATTCTTATAACAATGTGTCAATTCTCTAAAGGCCGTCTTAAGGGAGGGTGTATATTTTGGTTGCGCAAACTCCTGTTCTGAGAATATTTGCTTAGCCTCAGTCAACCAACCGTCCACATTGATCACTTCATTCAGAAATCCAGCCATCTCCAATAAAGTATGACATAAATTGCACACCAATAAGGTCCTGTACACGACCGATTTAATAAACCTCTTAGCCAAGTATCAATGTAACTAATAATCACCAACTGACCAACACCAGTGAATAGAGGTGGCTTAAAACATCACTTTTAATATATACTCAATAAAAGTAGAAAGTACAATCAGTGCCGTTCCGTGCATGTACTCAATAATCTTTAATCCAAACTATAACTGCTAAAAGCAAATATAATTATATCCAAGCTAGGAGTGCTATACTGTAATACAAGCACATCCAACCATGAACAAAATGTGCTACATCAAGGCACAATCTAGCTGATGTGACAAATCACTTGGGGTCACCCAGCAAATAATTACTCCTTCAGTCATCCAATGATGGCGACTGAGTCTCCCAACGCGTTTCTATCGCCTGTTACGGCGGTGTCATCAGGGGAGATATTGACATAGGAGTCAATAAGAAATATAGACCGTCAGGGTATGTACCAACTGACCGGACTAAGTCAAGGGGCTGCAGCATGTAACCATACACAACACGCGGCAGCCTCTTAGCTATGGTACTTAGATATATAAAACATCAAAATAGGATTTTCCTTTTAAATAAAAAGACCATATGATTATGTTACTTGAAGTCCAGCACCAACAGAGGCCTTTCCTGTAAAAGAAAAGAACATATATGTAGACAAGTGGCCATATGAAGCTGATCTTGTTTATAAGTCAGCATTGCATTGCTTACTCACTTAACCACCTCCGATTGGCTGCCCTGCAAAAACAAGAGAAACACAACCCCATTCAGTATTCCCTACGTTAAATCCACCTGTAGGGAAGGAATACTCCATATGGAGTGTACTCACTATTATGTGACTTCAAGAAAGATTACCGGTGGCGCGCACTCCCGCAGTGGCGAAGAGGCCGGCTGACATCCAGCCCAGCGCTGCCGGGGATATCCCTTCTAGGACACAGTCATAATGCAGCTTTGTGGCATACAATAACAAGTTGCTGTGCAACTCCAGTTAAAAGTGGAAGGCTCTTAGAACCCCAACGTTACATGAAGCCAATGGCCTTTACAGGAAAAGAATTGGGTCAAAAATACCTGTTGTACACCTGTTGTGTAGAAAACACTTAAATGTTGAACAAAAAGTAAACTCTGATATTGGTTTGGGGACAATTAAATCTGTATGAGATGCTGGGCCATAGTTCCTGAGGTGCACAACATTTCAACAATAATTCTTCCAGACATGGGGAAGCCAAGAACTTTTTTCTCTGTCAGTTTATTTAATCTATAGAAGCTTCATCCCTGCAATTCTACAGAACACCAGTGACTGTCTAACTGCTATGAACATCATGTCCTCTCTATATATGAAAGTCAATCATTCTAAAACTGTATTTTCTCCATCTACTTATATTAGAAAATCTGACATTTCCAAATCTGTATGTGGCACTACTGTAATAAATAAATAAATAAAAAATCAAGCTTACTGTCTTGGGGTCATGACCTGTCTTTCATCTATATTCAGTCACTCACACACTCCTGCACATAAAAAATCCAGAATCCACCTTTTGGTAACTGTTGCTCTAATTCATTCTTGTCTTGATTACTGAAAATCTTTACTAATCAGTTTTCTTTTCATTACACTTTCCCCTCTGCAGCCCATCCTAAATGCTGCAACCAGGCTCATTGCAACACCCCAATGAGTTCAGGCAGTCCAGAATGCCTCAGTGCATGAAAAAGCTAGGTGAGAAATTGTCACCTAGTTTTTCTGGGCTCCTTAATGGCATATCTGCTCATCATAGCTCAGCTATTATAGATAGGTTTACCTATAACTTTTAGTCAAATCTGTCTAGATTAGCTGAGCTATGATAAGCAGATATGCCATTCAGGAGCCCAGAAAAGCTAGATGATAATTTCTCACCTAGCTTTTTCAGCCTCCTGAATGGCATATCTGCTTAGAGTAGCTCAGCTGTTATAGACAGATTTGACTATATTTTATAGGCTATTATAAGCAGATATGCCATTCAGGAGCATGAAAAACTAGGTGAGAAATTGTCACCCAGCTTTTTGTACTCCTCAGTGCCATTTCTGCTTATATTAGTTAAGTTATCCTTATAAAGGCTATAAGCAGCAATGGCATTCATGAGCACAAAAAAGCTAGGTGACAATTTCTCACCTAGCTTTTTCATGCTCCTGAATGGCATATGTGCTCATAGTAGCTCAGCTTTTATAGACAAATTTTCCTAGAAGTTATAAACAAATAACCCCTTATCGCAAAAAACTGTAAAAAAAAAATTTTTTAAGTAATTCAATTGAATTTAAAGGGGTATTCCAGGCCAAAACTTTTTTTTATATATCAACTGGCTCCGGAAAGTTAAACAGATTTGTAAATTACTTCTATTAAAAAATCTTAATCCTTCCAATAGTTATTAGCTTCTGAAGTTGAGTTGCTGTTTTCTGTCTTACTGCTTTCTGATGACTCACGTCCTGGGAGCTGCCCATCTACTATGGGGATATTCTCCCATCATGCACAGCTCCCGGGACGTGACATCATCATTGAGCAGTTAGACAGTAAACTTCAGAAGCTAATAACTATTGGAAGGATTAAGATTTTTTAATAGAAGTAATTTACAAATCTGTTTAACTTTCCGGAGCCAGTTGATATATAAAAAAAAAAGTTTTGGCCTGGAATACCCCTTTAACCCATTCCCTAATCAAAGTTTGAATCATCCCCCTTCTCATGTTTCAAATAAAAAATTTAAACAAAAGAAAAACATATGTAGTATTGCAGCGTGCGTAAATGTTAAAAATATTGAAATAGAATGTTGAGTAATCCGCATGGACAATGGCCCAATATGAGTATTGTTGTAATCGTATGGACCTACAGAATAAAGCTAATGGGGGAGATTTATCAAAACCTGTGTGGTGCAGTTGCCCATAGCAACAAATCAGATCACTTCTTTAAAGCGCAGCTGTCATGAACTCTGGGTGCTATAACCCACACACAGCTCCCGCCGCCGTCTGCCTCCTCAGTGCGCTTGCACAGTGCTAGAGGTAGAGAGCGGTCAGCGGTCCCAGTGATGACACAGGGGGTGGGCGTGGTGGTAGTGGGGCATAGCGTACCTCACACCACACCTATACGACTGTGTGTGGCTGTGATCAAAAGCATTTTTTGGGGTGATGAAATCCTGCAGAAGTAAAGGTAAAAAAACAATGCTGTACACACCATCTGCATGCAGTACAAAGGCGGTGTGTAGGTTATAGCACCCAGAGTTCATGACAGTTGTGCTTTAATTTTTTTAAAAGGCCTCTGAAAAATGAAAGAAGCGACCTGATTGGTTGCTATAGGCAACTGCACCTCTCTTTTTCGATACAGATTTTGATAAATCTCTTCCAATGTGTCACTGTTTGGGAAAAGTGTACTGTGTAGAAAGCCCCCCAAAATTGCACACTAATATTTTTTGTGTGTTTCACTGCAGATTTCATGGCAAAAGAAGTGATGTCATATCAAAGTATAATTGGTGACGCAACAAACAAGCCCTTATATGAGTCTGTAGGTAGGAAAAATAAGTTATGTTTATTAGAAGGCAGAGAGGAAAAAATGAAACCCCAAAAAATGAAAATTGACTTGGTCCTGAAAGAGTTAAAGGCTATAAGCAGCAATGGCATTCAGGAGCATGAAAAGCTTGGTGACAACTTTTCACCTGTCTTTTCCATGCTCCTGAACTCCTGAATGGCATATCTGCTCATAATAGATCTGCTATAAGACAGATTTGCCTATAAACAGATACAATTCAGAAACAAAGAAAAGCTTGGTGACAATTTCTCAAAATTTCTAGCTTTTTCATGCTTCTTAATGGCGTATATCAGCAATGGCTTATATCAGCTATTATTAACAGATATGCCATTCAGGAGCCTGAAAAAGCTAGGTGTGAAGAACTTTTCCTTGCTTCTGAGTGACATATTTTCTTATAGCTGTACTACTTAAAAGAGATATCCCGGATTTTTACCCAATTTTGCGCGACAAAATTGAAGAAAAACACCCTTTTGTAACTTCTGGGGCTTCCGTTTCTACTTCGGTAAAAGTATTTTTCGGTCAAAATGACACCTTATCTTTATTCTGTAAGTCCATATCATTAAAATGATACCCTACTTCAGGCATAGGCAACCTTCGGCACTGCAGATGTTTTGCACTACATCTCCCATGATGCTTTGGTAATATTTTGGTTGTAAGAGTATCATGGGAGATGTAGTCCAAAACATCTGCAGTGCCGAAGGTTGCCTATGCCTGCCCTACTTATATAGGTATGATTTTGTATTACTTCTGAAAAAAATCCTAATTACATGCAGGAAAATTTATATAACTTTTTTATTTTTAAGCGTATGGGGCGGTATTTTTTGCGCTGTGATCTGAAGTTTTTAGCTGTACAATTTGTGTATTGATCGGACTTTTTGATTGCTTTATATTCATTTTTTCATGATATAAAAAGTGACCAAAAACGCTATTTTGGACTTTGGAATTTTTTTGCGCGAACGCCATTCACCATGCGGTTTAATTAACACTATATTTTTATAATTCAGACTTTTCCGCATGCGGCGATACCACATATGTTTCGGGTATGATTCCTACTTTTATTAGGGAAGGGGTTAAATGATCTTTATTAACTTTTTTTTTCACTTTTTTTTGCAATGTTATAGCTCCCATAGGGGGCTATAACACTGCGCACACTGATATTTTACCCGCACTGATCTTTTACACCATGGCCCCACGTTATAGAAAAGGAGAGAACCCAGGACGTACCGGTAAATCCTGGGTCGGGAAGGGGTTAATGCAGTGCTGGGTAATTGCTGCACCTAAAATGTTTCCCTACCAATTCTGCAGAAACGATATACAGTCTGGGGGGCACAGCAGACCCTCTACCACACCTTTTGACACTGTGGGCCCCCATAAAAGTGAGTTGTTTCTTTTTTTTAGCTAAAGAAGAGATTCTATAAAGATATGCAAAGTTTCACGCCCCCTCCCATAGACATGAATGGAGGGGGCATGGCGTGACGTCAAGTCCCCAGTCCCAGAAACCAGGAGGTTTTCCGAAACTGGTGATTCAGCACCCGAAGTCTGCCTGAGTCCTGAGGGAGATAGAGCATGCGGCTTGACCAAGGTACATTCTGCATTCCAACTGCCATGTTCCTTCCAGCAGCTACATTGATACCATCCCTTTGTGCCAGTCACTGAACTGAGTGCCCATTTACCACAGAAAACAATTTGTTTCTTACTCTCATCCACAGTGCTGCACCTTCCTACATCATCTTCTTCTCTGTTTACCACACTACCCAGGCTCTACAATTTGCTAATAATCTAAGACTAGTATCTAATAATCCAAACTTTTTACTCCTATCTTCAAGATTTTGCTTGTGCTGCACTAGATATCTAAAATGCAATAACCAGAACAATTAGACGAATTCCTAGCACTTACAGTTTTAAGCTTGCACTTAAACGCATTTTAGGCAAGTTTTTACTTTATAACATTCCTTAAACAGTTTCCCCTACTATTTTGTCCCCATTTTGTCCCCAGTGTCCCACCACACTCCATGCGCGTTGTATCTAAATACAGAGACTAGCTGGTTACTTGCTTATGCACTTTGTTGTGGTCTCATCTATTTATTTATGATAGCTGGACCATTATAGAAACAAAGAATTGTCTACCTTCTGTGTCTCACGCTCGATGTTTTAATAATTCATGTGTAATTATGTACTGTTTAATCTTTGTACATGTTCCTTCTCAGTTGTAAAGGTCAATAGGGTCACACAGAAACCATTACTGACAGGACAGAGTTCCTTTGTAAAGATCAGTAAAACAGACCAGAATATGCTATTGACATAAAAAGGATTAAACTAAAGTACACTCAAATAGAAACTCTCTCACTTTCCGAAGTCCTATTGAAACAACAATCCAACAACCCAACAAAAAGGGATAGGGAAAGGACAGTTAATCCCTATGTGTTGGGTGTGTTGACTACCCCTGCTAGCACAGGAAACTAGCAAGCACCCAAACTACCCCTGGTGCAAACCTTAGAATACCCTATCATGATCATTGGGGATCGCTATGTTTTTAGCAAGGCACCTCTCTTGTATAGATACCAGGTTTCAGGAAAAGCTGACTAAGATACAGAAAATCCTGCAGAGCATGGTGGCTCAGTGGTTAGCACTATTTCTTTGCAGCGCTGGGGTCCTGGGTTCAAATCCCACCAAGTACCAACATCTGCAAAAAGTTTGTATGTTCTCTCCATGTTTACGGGGGCTTCCTCCGGGTACTTCGGCTTCCTCTCACACTTCAAAACATGCTGATTAGATTATGAGCCCCAATGGAGACAGGGACCAAGTAGGTTTAGTGGAAAGCGCTGCAGAATCTGTGTGTGCTATATAAATAAATAATTATTATAAATCCAGACTTGCTAGGGACTTTGGTAAGTCTTGTTATCAGGCCTGGAATTTTATTTGATGAAAGGCCATCTTGGTAGTAAAGGTTTTTTAGACTAGCCTAGATCTAGTCTGCAAGTGAGGCTGGGAGGAACCTGAGCAGTGAAAAATAATTTGAATTCAGAGGTTTGTAGCCTCAAAAGGGCACATTGCATCCTGGGCCACATTTGCTGACTTTTGTGTTGTGTGGCTGGTAGAAAGAGACAGGACAGGAAAGAGATCTCTATAGTCTCTGCTGACTGCCATTTTGCCTCTATTGATCTGGTTATGTGGAGCTAATCTTTTATAATAGTGTGTGTGTGTATTATGTTTATTAATTTTGGATTTCAAAATGCATCCTACAAGAAAATGCTGACTTACTAAACATGGCCTGATTGTAGAGGATCTAATTGGTTAAGTAAAGTATTTTAGAGGTGTTCTCCAGTATCTGGAAATGGGACAATTCCTGCTTCCTCTTGTTGTATAATTGCAATTCTGTCATTGTGTTTCATTACATTGATTCTGCATTGCTGTTTTTTATGTAATTTAAGCCATATGTTTTGCATACATGAGTATCTGGAACAATACTCACAGATAATTAGACACTTACTTTCAATCACTACTCTTTCTTACCACATTTCCTCTTTCCTTTTACCTTGTTTCTTAGTTAGCTAGGTTTCCCTTTTGTTATGTTAATTTATACTATTTGTTATAAAGCCTATAAAGATCGAGTTGTTCTTAACCAATTATAACGGCAGATGGTTGGAGGCAATTAATTAATGCCCCAGGCCCTTTAGCAGCCAAAAGGCTTTCTTCATTGCACTTATAACATGCATTGAATCTAATGGCAGTCCAATTGGCCAAATAAATGAGTTAATACAGAAAAAATTAAATAAACAGAAATCAGTGTAATGAATCTAAGCATAATTCAAAATTTTCCACCAAATTTGGATTTAGATTCAGGCTAAACACTCGAACTGGACCTGGGACTCTTCTCAAAGGCAAGGAGTTGCTGCTCCTCTACACTGAATGCAAAAAATACACTACATGCCTATGTAAATACAGGGTCAGCAGGAGATGTTTTTTAGAGCCTGAAAAATGTAGCCTGAGCGCAGAAATAAACATTTAATTTGGTCGGACAACCCCTCTAATGTGAATGACCTGGAATGGTCCAAAGACTAGCCCTCCTCAAAAAGTAATGCATATTAGATTTATATGTGATACAAATACCAGTGTTGAAATTTGAAACAAAAACAGCAATGTGTCAACATTCTTCATCAGAGCATAGGTAGCAAATATCAAGCGTAGGTGAGTACCTAGCAATTACAATTACTAAAACTATTACTTAGTGCCTGAAGACATTCCTATGAGGAATATAAAAGCATAATTGTTATTTAAAAAAAAAAAAAAAAACTTTGACATGTCTTGCAATCAGGTCAAAAGTTTTAATCGGTCTGGGACAGGTTATATGCCTCACTCAGCTTTATCTAACATATAGTAAGTATTAATATTTTCAGATGTTAACAATCAATTGCATATGCAAAGGTCATTAATTGAATGAGCTGAAAAAAATACCTAATGCAAAACAATTTTAATATTGACATGAAAGTATATTAGTATTTGGATTTTAAAATTATTTTGGTGCTCATACAAAATGCATTTGAAAGCTAATTGTGTTTTTAAGCAGATCATTTCTTAAACCTAGCTCAATTGTAAGCGCCATCTGGTGCAATTATTTTTAAATAGATTGAAATTAGTCTTGTATTAATTAAGCTTTATTTTGAATATACTGCCTTTTGTTTTCCATTAATGACTGAGGTGAACAATGCAGATTATAATTAATAATCATCTTAACGGAAAACAAATTTGTTTTGTAATTTGTTTAAAATAAGCATGAGGCCTTATTCAGATAAACCTACAAAGCAAAGAAAGCCATATTTTGTTTTCTAAAATATATTTTACATTTTTTTTGCTTAGCTTCTCACTTCATAAACTTTAGGGTTGGGGTCAAAAAGCAGAAAAATTGTTGAGGGATTTTTGCGCACAGATTTTTGTCAGTAATCAGTAAAAAAATTTCTACTATCGATAAAAATCCTCACATTGCCAAAATTTCTGTCAGTTCACCTAAGCTAAGAGCCACTTTATGTTTATAAATGAGTATGACAATCATTTAACCTTTGGTGATATCCACCATAAGCTGGGGGACTATAAGCTCAGGAGCTTACCTCGCTTCATAGACGAAGCCCTGATGTCATTTAACTCCTTAAATGCTGTAATTAGTAGCAATCATGGCATTAAAAAGGCTAAATGACAGATGCCAGGAGGTGTTAGGTGTCTAGAAATTAATAATAAAGTAAACAAGAAATACATTAATTTTTGTGTTTTGTCAGTTTGCATTTTCTATCTGGTCCAGAAACTCAAAGTCTAATTCTTGCAGAATTCTTGGATTGACATCCTGAAGTTCTGTTCCATTTTTGACTCAGGACTAACTGATTTGGTGGTGATCTGCCAAGGGCAGAGAAGGAAGGATTTTGTTCCAGCCAGGTATCTTACAGCGAGTAGCAAGACAAGTAGAATGGGGCATAAATGTGTTCTTGAAATATGGAGAATATGTATATACTTCTCAATTTAATTAATATGAAATAAATAATGGTAGACAAAAAAACTGATCAAAGGGAGAAGATTAAAGCCTATGAACACATTCTTATATACCAAAAAAATCCATAAACTTTAACGGATCCTAGCAAAGTTAATAGCCACAACAAATGAAACTTTATTGAAAAAAATCCACAAACAATTACAATACATTTAAAAACATATAAAATACCATATGCTGTAATCCAAAGAAGCAACTCTGCTAAGGAACAGAGCTAAAAAATGGAGGCACAGATGGTACAAGTACAGGTGCAAAAGATGGAAATAAAAGTAAATGTAAACATTAAAGGAGTAGTCTCGTGCAAGCCCTCTGCAATCTCCTCCCAAAGCGGGGCCACCATACCCCTTCCATATATCTCTGTGGGAGAGCAGAAGATAGCTGAACAGCTCTCCCATAGAGATATATGGAGGGGGCATGGTGGCGGGCCGCTCCACGGGAGAGCTGGGGCTCCATACAGAATCATGCATGGGGCCCCAGCAGTCGGACACCCCTGCGGATAGGGGATATGTTTTATTCCATGACCTATCTCCATTGAATACATCAGCATCAGCAGTATACTGCAAGATAATCAGCAGCAGAGAACAAAAGTCTCTTGAAGCAATACCTTATGCATACATGCATGCATTTTTTTTAAATGAAATATTCCTGACAAAACTATTGAAAAATTTGTGTTAACATAGCCACCTGTGTTAAGTTGGCACCCATGTTCGCAAAATATGAATATAAATATACCGTTCGTTTGTGCTGCATTTGTGCTGCAAAAATGAACGTTTGTGCCAGTTTGGATCCTGAGATATTGCACATTAGATTTTTATGAAGCCCCGCCCACTTCCCACCCCATATTGTTACATTTAAAAAACATCATTCGTTTGTGCGGCATTTGTGCTGGTTTGTGCAGCAAAATTGAAATGTTGGGGGCCGCTTTGGTTTCTGAGATATTGCACGCTCGATATGCTGAAAACCCGCCCACATTCCACCCCATGTTTTTAAATTTTAAAACCAAATATGCCATTCGTTTGTGCTGCTTTTGTGCCACAAAAAATTATATGTGTGCTGCTTTGGTTCACAATTTTTTTTTCCCTATAATGCCTTTTTCATTAGTTATGGTTAAAGGAGTACTCTAGTGCCGACTATTAGTTGTGCCCGGCCTGAAAAAAAAAAACTTTCACTCACCTTCCTCCGTTCCCCCGGAGCGCTGCTACAGCTGATCGGTCCTCCAGTCCCGTCTTCTTCCTTCTTCCGTGTGCACAGATCGTCACACAGCCCTCAGCCTATCACTGGCCACAAAGATGTCCTGCCTCGGGCGGTGATAGGCTAAGCTCCATGTGAGGATTCTTGCAAAGGAACAAGGAAGAAGACAGGACCGGAGGACCGATCAGGTGTCGCAGCACTCCAGTGGAACGGAGGAAGGTGAGTGAAAGTTTTTTTTTTCCCAGCCCTGGCACAATGGAGGACTAATAGTCGACATTAGAGTACTTCTTTAACATGGAATACTGCAACTAAATATGGCTAAACAATGTTTTCTAGGTATAACAGCATCTTTTTCTCTTGACAGCAACAGCCCCTTGAAAAAGGATACGAAACGGCATTGGGTTACAGAGCAGCGATACAATGGATAAGCATCAGGCACCTTATATTATGATGTCATGCACTTTATTCTGTGTAGCGGTTTTGCACTCTCTCGTTTTATGTGGAGGATTTAACATAGAGACATCTAGAACCCATTTGACAGCTATATAGTTGTAGGACAATTGTAGGATACAAGCAAATATTCCCCTCTACATATATGAATTAGAGTCTGACATTTAGATAGGTGCTCCCAGATATATTTTGTTATTACATGTGCTCTCTGTTTGGTTGTCCAGACTAATTTCTGTGGCCCTCACTTTGTCCAGTTTTTGAGACTGCTGTCCATATTTTATGAATTGTGTTTTCAATAAAGTTATATATTTTATAAAAGCGGTATAGTGTGAACTCTATTCCTCCCTATGTGTTATACTGATGATTTCGTTTTTTTTCCGCCATTATTTAGGATCTAGTTGGACACCATGTAGCCATGAGGGCCATATATGTAAGTAGGTGTCAGTTTGGATTCTTTTTGTTTGTACTTCTTTTTAACCTGTCCAGGACCAAGGGCAGCCAGGACCCACAGCTAATGCAAGCACCGCCGATCGGGCGGATGCCCGGCATTATCCCTTTAGATCAACTTTGATTGCGGCATCTTAAATGAAAGGGATACTATCCCAGCATCTCAGCGGAGCTGATAGAGATTATCGTGCTTACCAGACAACGAAAGGGCCCTCACCTGCCTCTTTGTCGTCCATTCGACGATCTGCTGCTACAAGCCTGCTCAGGCTGGAGCAACAGAGCACCGATAACACTGATCAATGCTATGCTGTGGCATAACATTGATCAGTATATGCAATCAGAAGATTGCATGTTTTAGCCCCCTAAATGAAAATGTGTAGAAACAGAAGCCCCCAAAAGTTACAAAATGGCATTTGTTTTTTTTTTCTATTTCACCCCACAAATATATTTTTGGGGGTTTTGCAGTAGATTTTATTATTAAATGATTGATGTAATTGGTCGTGCAAAAAACAATTCCCTATATGGGCCCGCAAAATTGAAAGCGTCATGATTTTTAGAAGGAGAGGATGAAAAAACAAAAGTGCAAAAACGAAAATTGGCCTGATCCTTAACCCTTAAAGGACCAAGCCCATTTTTACCTTAATCTCTTAAGGACGTAGGGCGTACCTGTACGCCCTACGCCCGGTCCATGTGTTTAAAACGGGGTTACGCTGTGACCCCGCATCACACTGGGTCGGTCCCGGCTCCCAATAATAGCCGGGACCCTGGGCTAACAGCGCGCAGCATCGATCGTTGTGCCGCGCGCTGTTAACCCTTCAGACGCGGCGATCAAAGTTGACCACCGCGTCTGAAAGCAAAAGTAAACGCTTCCCGGCAGCTCAGTTGGGCTGATCCATTCCTCAGTTGGGCTGATTTGTTCCGATCAGCTGGGACGCAGGCGAAGGTCTCCTAACCTGTCTCTGCGGCGGCCAATCGTCGATTGAGTGCTCCAAGCCTGAGCTACAGGCATGAGCAATCAAGCCCCTATCTCACTGATCCGTGCCAAGCTATGGCTTTGCAGGGATCAGCATGGGAGATCAGTGTGTGCAGTGTTATTGGTCCCTATGGGAGCTATAACACTGCAAAAAAAAGTGAAAAAAAGTTAACAAGGGTCATTTAACCCCTTCCCTAATAAAAGTTTGAATCACCCCCCTTTTCCCATTAAAAAAACTGTGTAAATAAAAAGAAACATATGTGGTATCGCCACGGGCCAAAATGTTCAAACTATAAAAATATATCATTAATTAAATCTCACAGTCAATGGCGTGCGCGCAAAATAGTGTATTTTTGGTCCCTTTTTATATCATGAAAAAATGAATAAAAAGTGATCAAAAAGTCAAATGAATACAAAAATGGTACCGATAAAAACTTCAGAACACGGTGAAAAAATAAGCCCTCATACCGACACGTACGCAGAAAAATAAAAAAAGTTATAGGGGTTAGAAGATGAGAATTTTTAACATATAAATTTTCCTGCATGTAGTTATGATTTTTTTCCGAAGTACGACAATATCCAACCTATATAACTAGGGTATCATTTTAACCGTATGGACCTACATAACCAAGATAAGGTGTTATTTTTACTGAAAAATTAACTGCATAGAAACGGAAGCCCCCAAAATTACAAAATTACATTTTTTCTTCAATTTTGTCGCACAATGAAGTTTTTTTCCGTTTCGCCGTGGATTTTTGGGTGAAATGACTAATGTCACTGCAAAGTAGAATTGGTGGCACAAGAAATAAGCTATCATATGGCATTTCATGTGCAAAATTTAAAGCGTTATGATTTTTAGAAGGTGATGAGGAAAAAATGAAAATGCAAAAATGGAAAAACCCTGCATCTTTAAGGGGTTAAGGACGAGGCCAATTTTTGTTTTTTGCACTGTAGTTTTTTCCTCCTCTCTGAAAATCATACCGCTTTCAATTTTGCACCTACAGACCCATACAAGGGCTTGTTTTTTGCGCCACCAATTGTACTTCGTAATGACATCAATGATTTAATAACAAAATCTACCGCAAAACCAAAAAATATTTGTGGGGTTAAATTGAAAAAATTCACCATTTTGTAACTTTTGGGGGCTTCAGTTTCTACACTTTCGGTAAAAATTACACCTTATCTTTATTCTGTAGGTCCATACGGTTACAAGGATACCCAGTTTGGGTAGGTTTTATTTTATTTTACTACTTTTAAAAAATCCTATCTACATGCACCAAAATTAGTAGGTTTCAAATAGTGATATTCTGACCCATATAACTTTTTTTTTTCTGCATACGGAGCTATATGAGGGCTCATTTTTTGTGCCTTGCTCTGTAGTTTTTATCGGTACCATTTTTTTAAGGGACTTTTTGATCGCTTTTTATTAATATTTTGATGCTATATGAAGTGACCAAAAATGCACAACTTTAGACTTTGGTATTTTTTTTACGTGTACGCCATCAATCATGTGGTTTAGCTTACCTTATATTTTAATAGGCCGGACATTTAGCACGTAGTGCTTCCACATATGATTATTATTATTTTTTATTAAATAATTGGGAAAAGGAAGGTGATTTAAACTTTTAATAGGAATGGGGTTAATTCACTTTTATAAAAAAATGTTTTACACTTATATATTTTTTTTAGCCTCCCCCTCTTCTGATTGCATATACTGATCAATGCTATGCCATAGCATAGCATTGATCAGTGTAACCAGCGCTCTGCTGCTCTAGCCTGCCGAGCAGGTTTGGAGCAGCAGATAGCCGAATGGATGACAACGAGGCAGGTGAGCACCCTCTCGTCGTCCGGTAAGCTGATCGGGTCATCACGATTATGTTGTGATATTCCCGATCAGCTCCAATCAACTTTAATCGTGGCATCTAAAGGGTTAATGCCAGGCAACGGCCTGATCAGCGGTGCTCGGCATTAGCCGTGGGTCCTGGCTGCCCATAGCAACCGGGACCCACAGGGTTTAATCTGTTCTCCGCTGGTGAGAACAGCTTTAACCCCGCAAACAGTACCAGCAAATCTAGCGCACAATATCTCGGATATCTCATGAAGCTGTGTGAGAGTTTGTTTCTCACAGGAAGTAATTTTTATTGGTACCATTTTGGGATACATATTATTTTTTTGATAGATTTTTCTTCTGCATTTTTGGGAGGAAGATCAACAAAATATAGCAATTCTAATGGGTTAATGCCGGGCATCGGCAGCACCCACACACAAATGCAGCACAAACAAATGGTGTATTTGTTTTTAAAATTTAAGAACATGGGGTGGAAAGTGGGCAGGGTTTCAACATATCGAGCGCGCAATATCTCGGAAACCAAAGTGGCAAATTGTTCATTTTTGCGGCACAATCCCGCACAAACACAGCACAAACGAATGGTGTCATTGTTTTTAAAATTTAAGAACATGGCATGGAAAGGGGGTGAGGTTTCCGCATATCGAGCGCACAAAATCTAGGAAACCAAAGCTGCATAAAAGTTCATTTCTGCGGCACAAACCAGTACAAACGCAGCACAAACGAATGGTGTATTTGTTTTTAAAATTGAAGAACATGGGATGGAAAGTGGGCGGGGCTTCATAAAAATCTAACGCGTAATATGTCAGGAACCAAATAGGCACAAACGTTCATTTTAGCGGCACAAACCAACACGAACCTAGCCAAACGAATGGTGTATTTATATTCATCTTTTGCAAACATGGGGTGCCAACTTCACACAGGTAACAAAGCCTAAGGCTTACCAAATGATTAACATATTTTGAAATATTTTATATAAATAGTTACTTGTCTTAGAAACAATTGTTGACTTTACAAATTTATAAGCTGCTTTATATAACCTTGCTTCTAGTCACATATTAAATTCTATACACACAAAACATACCCAGAATTACACTAGATACAGTAAAATTGTACAGCTGGAAATGAGGAATTGAAATGTGTTTCTTTTTAAGAATGCTGCTAAAAGCATGGATCATTGCTTCGATAAATGTTTGGAAGTTCTAAGTTTCTAGTGTGCCCAAGGATTAGTTGTTCATTTTTATTATCTTTTATATCTGCCTTGCAGTTGTTATTTTATTCCTTCTGTTTACAGGAATAAAAAAATATTCTATCTAACATGAACTGAGCGACATACATCATTAATTCTTTCTCATGTTTAGTTTATTCTATTTAACTCAGGAATGTCATCCTAAAAAACAGCATTTGGGCTATAATGCTTGAAGAGGTAGTAAGCAATGGAGCTGCCTGGGTTGTGCAATAATTCTGCATGTGATTTTGCAAATAAAGGGATGCTTATGGATACAGATGAGCGAGGTAAGCATGGCGAACCCCTGGGGTGACAGTGGCTCGCCAAGCTTTTAAACGAGCCTAGCAACAGCGGTAATAGTGGCAGAAGGGATGAGCAACACATGGGGGAGATTTATCAAAACCTGTCCAAAGGAAAAGATGCTGAGCTGCCCTAGCAACCAATCGATCGCTTCTTTCATTTTTGAAAAGGCCTCTGAAAAAGGAAAGAAGCGATCTGATTGGTTGCTATGGGCAACTCAGCATCTTTTCCTCCGACAGGTTTTGATAAATCTCCCCCATGGTGTTTTGGCGCCTGAATGAATGGAGCAAGTACTAAGAACACTGAGTTCCCATCAGGGTAGCCCAGCATACCATGCAGATAGCAGCAAGATTACATGACCTCAGGTTATCCTATCATTGCTTGCATTTATGTGGCAAACAGCTCCCAGGCCAATCAGGAGACAGCATAGGGGTGGGTTTAAGAAGATGATGCAGATCAGTGATGCATTTATCAGAAGGCTAACCTCAGAGAGTGACTCCATGTCACCTGCAGTACTGTGTACAGTTGGTTTACTACAAATCTCAGTGAGCAGTGAACAAGCCCATAAAAGCTATCATATTATAAGCAGAGTGCACTACAAAACCCACGTCAGCAGTGTCACTGCAGAAGGAACCAATCAGATTGCTTCTTTAATTTTTCAGAGGCCTTGTTAAAAATAAAACAAAAAAATCTGATTGTTTGCTATGGGCAAGTGCACCATCCTTCCTCTGCAAATTTTTTGATAAATCTCCTAGATTGTATTTCTACGTGGGTTTACCATAAAAACACATTTTAAAGCATTGAGAGTGAACACAGAACAGGCATCTAAGGTCAAGTTATGTGTATTTTTGGGGGTTAATCAAACATATAGGCCGTGATTTACTAATAGTGGTGGAGTGTAGTTTTCTTTGCTCATCACTGTGGGGGTTTCCAGAGTGCAAATCCACCACATTCTTTGTGGAAACATTAGTAAATATATATATATATATAATCCCAAAATAAAGCAGCACTACTTATCCAGTCCAACCAAAAAATTGGTGCCAGCGTCCCAAAGGACTTGATCAGAGTCCATCCAAGATAAGAACCAGATACAGGCGCAGCACTCCAACAAAAAAGTGATTTAATATCTCATGTCAGCATTACAAGGTTTCAGCTCCTCCTGGAGCCTTTTTCAAGCATCTTGATGCTTGAAAAAGGCTCCAGGAGGAGCTGAAACGTTGTAATGCTGACATGAGATATTAAATCACTTTTTTGTTGGAGTGCTGCGCCTGTATCTGGTTCTTATATATATATATATATATATATATATATATATATATATAATTATTTTTTTTTTTTATGTCAGGAACGATTGATGTTTTTACAAAGTAAAATTGGTGGTGCAAAAAAAGCCCTCATATGGGTCTGTAGGGGGAAAATTGAAAGTGTTATGATTTTTAGATGGTGAGGAGGAAAATACAAAAGTGCAAAAATAAAAAATCGCCCGGTCCTTAACCCCTGAAGGACCAAGGACGTACCGGTACGTCCTTGGTCCTGCTCCCGTGATATAATGCGGGGTTACACAGTAACCCCACATCATATCACAGCGGGCCCGGCGTCATTGTGAAGCCGGGACCCGTCGCTAATAGCGCGCGGCGCCGATCGCGGCGCCGTGCGCTCAGAGCTGAGCCAGGCGCTTAAAAGTGAAAGTAAAAACTGCCGGTTAGCTCAGTGGCTGTTCGGGATAGCCGCGGCGAAATCGTGGAATCCTGAACAGCTTGCAGGACAGCCGGAGGGTCCCTACCAGCCTCCTCGCTGTCCGATCACCGAATGATTGCTCAGTGCCTGAGATCCAGGCATGAGCAGTCAAGTGGCAGAATCATCAATCACTGGTTTCCTATGAGAAACCAGTGATCAATGTGAAAGATCAGTGTATGCAGTGTTATAGGTCCCTATGGGAGCTATAACACTGCAAAAAAATAGTGAATAAAGATCATTTAATCCCTCCCCTATTAAAAGTTTGAATCACCCCCCTTTTCCCATAAAAAAAAACACAGTGTAAATTAAAATAAAAATAAACATATATGGTATCACCGCGTTCGGAAATGTCAGATTTATAAAAATATATCGTTAATCAAGCCGCTTGGTCAATGGTGTACGCGCAAAAAAAGTCCAAAATAGTGCATTTTTGGTCAATTTTTATATCATTTAAAAATGAATAAAAAGTCCTATCAATGCAAAAATGGTACCGTTAAAAACTTCAGATCACGACGCAAAAAATGAGCCCTCATACCGCCCCATAAGGGGAAAAATAAAAAAGTTATAGGGGTCAGAAGATGACAATTTTAAACTTATTAATTTTCCTGCATGTAATTATGATTTTTTCCAGAAGTACGACAAAATCAAACCTACATAAGTAGGATATCATTTTAATCGTATGGACCTACAGAATAAAGATAAGGTGTCATTTTTACCGAAAAATGTACTACGTAGAAACGGAAGCCCCCAAAAGTTACAAAACTGCGTTTTTTTTTAAATTTTGTCGCACAATGATTTTTTTTTTGTTTCACCAAAGATTTTTTCGTTTCACCGTAGATTCGTTTCACCGTAGAATTGGTGGCACAAAAAATAAGCAATAATATGGATTTTTAGGTGCAAAATTGAAAGAGTTATGATTTTTCAAAGGCAAGGAGCAAAAAACGAAAATGCAAAAATGGAAAAAAAAAACAGTCCTTAAGAGGTTAAGGGGGGTATCAGTGATTAACATATTTCTGAAAAGAACAGTGTTGTAAATTATGAAACTATAGCTTTTTTTTCAGGTCATTGTTGACTTCACATTGACCTCAGAGCAATGTTACCTTAAAGGGGTTATCCACCATAAGATGATTTTAGTATGTACCTGACAGGCAGTAATGGACATGCATAGGAACTGTCTGGGCTTGTCTTGGGGCTAAATGGCTATGTTGTGAGCTTTTGTGAACTGGTATTTCCTGTTTGATTTTTGACTTTTTTTTACTACAAGTCAAATAATTCCATTTTCCTTCCTCCCACACATCAGCCACCCCACCCATTGAAACATAAATGAGCTGCATCCATCAAAAGACCTGTGGTTTTCAATCAGCGTGCCTACAGCTGTTGCATTAGTTGAAGATTGATCTCTCTCCCACCAAGCGATCGCTCCACCCATTGAAGCACACAGGCTACCTGTCATCAGCTGACTAGAGAGTCAGGTCTCATTGCCGCATTGCAACCTGGGAAAAATCGCACAGTCATTTTGTATGCTGTTAAAAATAAATATCATGGTGAAAATCACATGAGAATTGTGATAAAACCGTCACACACAGGTACTGACACTATATTAGGAACTACACTAACTTTACAGCCCCTGTAGCATAGTCAAATAAAAAAAAAATCCTGGAATACCCCTTTAACCCCAACTTCTAGAATTGACCCTTTCTAGGGTCACAATATCTTTTTAACCCAACTTTTATATATTTACCACAAAGAGAAGTTCATCCAACAAATCTCATCCTGTCCACTAAAGAACAAGGCTGGAACATCCAGGACACACTTCAGGGCTCAGGGAAGCACATTGTATGAATAGCACATGGCCAGGCTTTGCATGCTGCACTCTGGTCAGTTAGGAACTGCAAGCCTGGTCTAATCAGCAGCTGAAAAGGGGTATTTAGATTTATCGACAGTCATCTTTCTTTGCTCTTAATTTGCTTCATTTTTTTTTCTTTGCTTCATTTTAGTCTTTAGTCTGTTTTAGTTTTGATTAATTTGTTTGATTTTTCATGAATTTGCAGTTCTGACCCGTTTATCTAGTTTTTAGCTTGGTCTTGTCTGTCTTGTGGTCTGTCTGTACTTGCGGTCGGTTCTTGTTTGTGTCTGTTACCTGAACCTGTATCCTGACTTCTATTCTTACCTGTTCGTGTTTTGTACTTCACCTTGTTATAGGTCCTGATCCATTGTTTCTCTTGCTTTGCCCCTTGCTTTGTGTAAAAGATACAAATACAGAAAAAAATGCACTTAAGCTCACCAGCCATGTGAACACGATCCAATGGACAGAGAAAAATGCTAGGCAGGAGCATGGAAGATCAGCGGGCCGGATCCTGTGTAACATGCAGGCAAACGACAAGTTCCAGCTCCAAACATAGGAAAACGTTCAAATGCAAGATTTTTATTTGAATCATGGTAAAAATGGGGGGAAAAACCTAGACATGTCAGAAAAAAACTAAATAAATGCCATCACTCTCTAGGGAGGATATGCAATCTGGGAAAGTGGTTCTGGGTAAGCTAAGGGCCGCACTATTCCATAGCTTACATGGAAGTCAGGTCATGGGTTCTTTTGCATTTTTCTAGATTTTTTTTTTATTCCTATGGTCATGATTAGTGATGAGCGGCATTGGCCATATTCGAATTCGAGATATTTCGCGAATATATAGATGAATATTCATCCTATATTCGCAAATTTAGCGTATTCATTATATTCGCATATTAGCGTATTCGAGGAAGAAAACAGTGAGGGGGTGGGCAACTTTACTATTGGTTGCTAGGGATGTTGTTGATAACCTCTGACAAGTGGATTTGCATCATTCTAATTGGCCCACAAGTGAAAAGAAGGAATATGCGAATATTCACATATCCGAATATGCACATATGCGGAAAAATGAATATTTGCAATTTCGAATATATAGCGAATATATTCTCAATATTCGTGAATTCGTGAAATTTGTGATAAAAATTTGAAAAGCGAATATTGGTGCCCAACACTAGTCATGATTTACTTTCCCCTTTGTTCTATGGTGGCTCTCGAAAATTATACCTGAATTGGTTCAACTTCCAACACATTTCCCCATCTTCAATTTTGCTTGTTTTTTGGCAAACATATTTTACATGTCAGACATAGTTGGGGAGATTTATCAAAACCTGTCCAGAGGAAAAGTTGCTGAGTTGCCCATAGCAACCAATCAGATCGCTTTTTTCACTTTGCAGAGGCCTTGTTAAAAATGAAAGAAGCGATCTGATTGGTTGCTATGGGCAACTCAGCAACTTTTCCTCTGGACAGGTTTTGATAAATCTCCCCCAGTATGTTTAAAATAAGGTTACTTCACTGCTCTGTGTCCCTTTTGTAGCACAAGATAAAGAGGAATGACTTTTGATTGGTGCACTCATTTACATATCATTGGTGTTGCATCGATAAAGGGACTTCCACAAGTCCACAAATTCATAGCACTTGCTCAAAAATAATGATTTCATTGGGTAATAATGTCACACTTGGAGTTTTGTGTAATTTTTTTATGCAGCTTTTGAGCAAAACACAGAAGAAGTAATAAGAAAAAAAAATAAAAAGAAATATAAATGAAAGACTTCTGACTATATTTTCTCCCACCAAAAAAGTTATATGTGATTCCAGACAATTTTAAAAGCAAACAATCAGTTGGTTCATTGACAAGGGATATGAAACATGTTTTTCTAAACCCAACTCAAGTATTTGCTCATATTTATTCCTTCTTTAACATCCTTAGGCTAAAGCTACATGGCATCTTTTGATGCCAATTTCCCAATCCACCATAGTAGTGCATCAAAGTCACATAACTTTGGCGTGACTTTAAGGCAGCTTTGTCACACACCTTTTTTTCTTGTCTTTGTTTTTATTTTCTTTGACTAGGTATTGAGAAGTTACACAACAGAAAAGTCTCATATGCCTTGAAATTATTAGGATGTTATGTTGGTATGATCAAAAGTTGCTTGCAAATCCCTAGCCTTACACTTATTATGCAAAGTAGTGTCATATCACTTTATCATTACTACAGCGGTATTCGTGTTTTTATTGTTGTTTTCTCCAAACTAGTAAGTAACAAACATGGCAAAAAAATCACTGATATTTTATACATTATCTTCTAAAATTATTTTATTAGAAAAATAAAATAAAAAAATAAAATCTTTGCAGAGGTTTCAAGAAAAAAAAAAACCTTCTTTGATGCAAATAAATAAATAAATATCTGCTTGAGAAAATGTGGTACCGAGTAGCTGTGGCATCCCATTCTTCATACAATGCTTGAATAGTGATTTTAATTGAGAACAAGACCTACTCCTGTGATTTCAATCATTGTTCCCTTCACATTGTTAAGGATTCCTTAAAAGAAATGATTAATGACTGCAACATACTTCCCAGATTATCTGCCTGACCCAAAGTTACCTTCTACTTTAAATTCGAAAAGTATCTCATGCAGATATCACCTTACTATTGATGGGTATACAGTAAAGGTGGTTGCCTTTTCCCAGAGGAGTTACTATCAGTTTATAATGTCTTTCAATATGTCAAGAGGGGAATTTATCAAGCTGTTTAGACATCTTTTTTCATTTAAATGTGTCACAGGAAAAGTCTAAGGCTGGTCACGTGCGACTATTCTTGCAACATTTCATTTAGGCTAAGTTTCCACTTGGTTATATTTCCGGCAGTTTTTGGAAAAACTGACACTGCAATTTTTGAGCCAAAGTCAGAAGTGGATCCATAAGGGAGGAGAAGTGTATGTCCTTCCTTTAGATGTCCTATTCCTTATGGATCCACTTCTGGCTTTGGCTCAAAAACTGCAGTGTCAGTATTCCAAAAACTGCCAGAAAAAAAACCAAGTGGAAACTTAGCCTAAGACTGTTTAATTTTTCTGACCATGAAGTGATCTGATTTAGAACACTTTGCGCAGTGGTCACTAATTTATCATGTGAAAAAAGTCACAAAGACCAGATATAGAAGAAATCACAGAGCAATTCAACCCTGCCCTATATCACTCTATGTGACAATTGTATTAAGGTCCATGCTAATTTTAATAAAATTGTCGCATGGCCCACCACTGCTCTGCAACATTTAACCAGAGCAGTTCAGCGTGCATTCATCAGTATTGATAAATTTGGCACACGGCCGCCACTTTCCACACAACTTTTTTTCATCTAAACTGAACTAAAAGCAAGTTCAGTTTTGATAAATGCCCCTCATAGAGACAAAGGGGAAAATTTATCAAAACCTGTCCAACGGAAAAGTTGCAGATTTTAGATTGCTTATTTCATTTTTGAAAAGGCCTCTGAAAAATGAAAGAAGCAATCTGATTGGTTGCTATGGGCAACTCTGCAACATTTCCTCTGTAAAGGTTTTGATCTCCCCCAATGTGTGTACAATCATTTAGTGATTTTTATTAACTCTATCTGTATATTATCTATCTGTATAAAGCTACATTCACACTATGTTTCGGGCACACGGCCACCGAATCCGGCAGAGAAATTTGAAAACCGTCCGCTGCTGTATACCCGACGGATCCGCGCCGCATCCTGTTCATTTGAATGAGCCGGTCGGTGTCAGATAGTCACTTCGGTTGGCTCATTCACATAAATGGGATGCAGTAGGGGACCAGCAGTGATACGGAAGCGGATGGATTTTACATTTCTCTGCCAGATCCATATGCCCAAAATGTAGTGTCAATGCACCCTTAGTTGTAGATTATAAGTGTGGTTACAATTGTGTCATAATAACATTTACATCTAGAAGCCTGAGAATGTGTATATTTAAAAGAAATAACTTTTTTTTGTAATCTGTTTCTATTTTCTGGTTATAATTATTTTTTATTTCTGTCTTGATACATTATTTTGGGAGCAGCCATATTGCTTGAGCTTCTTCTCTGCCCTGTTAACAGCATTTAGAAATATGCTTTACAGCAGCTACAGGGATAAAAGAAACAATGGACTGGAGGGAACTCATCAACTTAGTTTTCTAGGCATGCTTATGTGACTTATTCAAAGGTCATTGTAAAGGGTGGAGCAAGAGGTGAGCTGTGTCCATCACTTATTGTGCATGGCCTGATCCCATGTTATCTATACACTAATGTAACCTTTCACCCCCCCCCCCCCCCCCCGATCCACCATTGCCTAGTGTACACTGGTTACTGCTACCACTTGTTCAGGCATACTGTAGGCATGAAGGAAATAAATGAATACAGCCACACTCTTAGACTCTCAGTATAATGCCAGAATGGGGAAATGTTTTCACCTTACGAAATGGAGGCTAAAGGAGATTTTTTATAGAGACAAGGTACACAGCCAGCTTGCCATGGCTTTTCTACAGCAAACACCTGCCGAACAGGGCTCCACTCCCTTTGTCAGTGCTACTCCTGCAAGAGACAGGAGCAGTAGCATGATGAAATTTTTACATGCGGTATTTCAACTTGACATAATTCATCACCAAAGCTGCAACACCACACTAAATATTTAGGGCAGGGTAAGAGAGGTGACCAAGAACCCAAGGGTCATTCTGGCTGAGCTCCAAATATTCTGTGTACAGATGAGAGAAGCTTCCAGAAAGCCAACCTTTACTACAACACTCTTCCAATTTGGGCTTTCTGGCAGAGTGACCAGAAAGAAGCCCCTTGTCGGTAAAAGCCTCATCAATGCCTGTAGGAGAACAGAGGACCTAAAGGGCACTCAGACATGTGAAAAACAATATTTTCTGGTCTGATGAAACCTAAATTGAACTTTCTGGTATCAAATCCATGTGTCATGTCTGGAGGAAACCCGGCAATGCTTATCACCTGCCCAATGTCATCCCTACAGCGAAGCATGGTGGCAGCATCATGCTTAATGCTAAAGGAAGACTGGTCAGGGTTGAGGGAAAGCTGGATGGAACAAAATACAGATATATTTTTAATGAAAATCAGTTCCAAAATGCTCTGGACCTCAGACTGCGCCAAAAGGTCCACTTTGAACAAGACAATGACCCTAAACACACAGCCAAGACAACACAAAAGTGACTTATGGACAACTCTGTGAATATCCTTGAGTAGACCAGCCAGAACCTGATTTAAACCGAATCCAACATCTCTAGGGAGACCTTACAATGGTTGTCCATCGACGATCCCCATCCAACCTGATACAGCATGAGAGCATCTGCAGAGAAGAAAATTCCCAAATTCAGATTTGCAAACTTAGTGGTATCATTGCCAAAAAGACTGGAGGCTGTAGTCATTGCCAAATGTGCTTCAACTAGTACTGAGTAAAGGGTCTGAATATTGAATACAACTTTTTTTATACTGCTACCACTAGCCGGGCCAGCAAATACTCAAACAGAAAAGATCCCAAAAGAAGGGATATTTTTTTTACTTTTCAAGGTTTACAAAAGCTATTTCTTGTTCTCTTTTTTTAGGACACCTTAACCAATCCTGTTGCAACTCCCAAAAAAGAGAGAATTCTGATGACTTTTTTCAACTTTTCAAAGTTTCGAAAGGATATTTTTCGGGACTATTTTGCATCTCCCAAAATGAAGAACTTTTGGAATGCTTAGAAAGAGCTATTGTGTCTTCTGAAACCTCTGTGTGCATTTTAAAACCATCAGGCATCTACCAACAAACAGGCATATTGTATGCACCTTTATTTAAATGTTAAAAAGCATAAAAAATCCGCTAGTGAGGTGTGTTTTTAAACAAGCCATTACATGGGTTACTACATGTTGCTGTAACTTTAACATACATTTTGCCTTAAAACCAATTTAAAGGGGTACTCCACTGGAAAACATTTTTCTTTAAATCATCTGGTGCCGGAAAGTTAAACAGATTTGGGAATTACTTCTGTTTAAAAATCTTAATCCTTCCAGTATTTATCAGCTGGTGTATACTACAGAGGAAGTTCTTTTCTCTTTGAATTTCCCTTCTGTCTGACCACAGTGCTCTCTGCTGACACCTCCATTTTAGTAACTGTCCAGAGCAGGAGAAAATCTCCATAGCAAACCTCTTCTGCTCTGGACAGTTCCTGACATGGACAGAGGTGTCAGCAGAGAGCACTGTGGTGAGACAGAAAGGTAGTATGCAGCAGCTAATAAGTACTGGAAGGATTAAGATTTTTAAATAGAAGTAATTTACAAATCTGTTTAACTTTCTGGCACCAGTTGATTTAAAGAAAAATGTTTTCCAGTGGAGTACCCCTTTAAAACTACTTAAATATATTCCTAGGTGACCCTAGCAATGTTATACGCGGCTTTAGAACTCTTAGGCAGTGTTACACACATTTTCAGGTTTATTGCATTGCTGGTTCAAGTAAAACTTGCTTGTTGCAAACCAAACTGCTTCAAAAACTGACAAATCAAACTTCGCAAAAATATTAGTGCCATCCAGCAAAGTTATCTCCTATCCACAGGATAAGTGAAAATTAGCTGGGGACCCCCAAAATTTTGAGAACAGGAACCCGTGGGATGCGCATGCCTTCTCTATGGGAGACACGAAAACAGAGAGTCACTGTATTCAACTGTTTGTGCAGCCACCATGTGCACATTCACATCCCACTACTCCTTTCCAACTGGAGACTGTTCTCTTTGCTAGATGGCACAATCCATTTAATAAGCCATTATAACACTGTATCTACAATGTTCTTTATTGTATAAACACTACATTGTTTAAATGGCATTGTTACATTATATACATTAAACCTGAGTTTTGGTCATAAAGATAGTTCTTGATGCTTTAGTGTAGATGTGAGCTTTTTTATTATATTTTGTTTATCTATTCCTGACACTGCATGTTATATATGGTTATACATCATGTTACCAGCGTTTTATATGCATGTATGTAAGCAGCCTTAGATTATCTTTCAATATTTTCCTCGCACTTATCAAAGAACTGATAAGAGCAAAAGATAAAGCTAAATGATGCAGCTTGAGTTTTCCCGGCCCCTAAGATCAATAGCCCTGCTGAAGATAAAACCTTTCCGGTGGTACAGTTATGCCACCGCCAGTGGGTGTTTGTGGGGGTGTTAGTGCAATGCACATGTTTCTGAAACAAAGAAAAAATCCAGTCTTTTCATGTGTTCCCAAGATAAAGAATTGGAGACATGAAACATCCAACATAGTAGAGACAAGTCGTAGGAAAACGTGTGCGCATTCTGAAAGGGACTGGAAATGTATTCTTTGGAAGGAAGGTGACTTGCCTGTCATTGTGATGAATTTGTTGATTTAAAAAAATGACAATGTTTGTAAGTTACTCGCATAGCTGATTCTGCTTAATATCCAGAAAAATTTTACTCTACAACATAAAGCCAGGACTTACAATGATGTAATATGCAAAGCGAAGCGATTCGCTTAATAACAGCAATGCATTTCCTTTGTTTACAGTATATGACTTCTTTTCCATCATAATTAGACAGCGGGATTTGGCAGGACTTATAACACCACAACAGCTCCCTAACAAATGGGTTATAGAGAAAAGGGCAATTTTAAATAAGCACTCAGCCTGTTAATGAATGACTGTTACATTAACTACCAGCCGCAGAGAGCCAGGGAATGTGAAGGGAAACCTCAATGTGGAATCAACTTGTTCCCAACAATGATTTAATTGAAAAGAATGATTGAATCAATAATGTATCCAAGGTATGCATCAATATGGAGCAGAAATGAGCCACCTTAGAGATATGTCACAGTTAGAAGATCTTTACTTGATTAAATTCTTTGTACTGATAGCATGCCAATAGGCCTGGTTATTGCATTAACTATTAATGTCTTCCCTGCTGACCTTGCTGTTCCTTAGCTTTTACGAAGAGTTAATTATGCTGTGCTTTTAGCTTAGAAGGAAACTTTTAGTTCTTCACAACTGCAGTATTCCTGGGTCACATAGATAGATAATAGTTAGATACACTGCCTTCAGAAAGTTTTCAGACCTTTTAACTTTTTTCACACTTTGCTATATTGAGGCATTGTGCTAAAATAAAAAAAATATCAAGTTGTTCCACCCTCATTCTGTACTCAATACCCTATATTGACAAAGTGAAAACTGAATTTCAGAATTTCTCACAACTTTTTTAAAAAGTAAAAACTAATATTATGCTTGAATAAAAGTGTTTCTCACTTTCTCTGATTCATCTTTGAGGTGCAAAGTGGCTTCTATAATCTTAAATAGAGGAAGTTTGGATCAATTAGGACTCTTTCTTGAACTACATGCCCCACTATTCAGGGGAGAAGTATTTAAATGAATATAAGGTCAGGAGACACTGGGGTACTGTGTAATATCAGCTTTTCTTTATTTAAAGGTGCAAAATTCATCACACATGGCTAAGAGTCTCATGGAAAAGTTTTGGGGGCATGTCACAAAGCCTCAGTGTACAGAGCCCTGCTTGTCCTCAGTGTACAGAGCCCTGTTTGTCTTCAGTGTACAGAGCCCTGCTTGTCCTCAGTGTACAGAGCCCTGCTTGTCCTCAGTGTACAGAGCCCTGCTTGTCCTCAGTGTACAGAGCCCTGCTTGTCCTCAGTGTACAGAGCCCTGCTTGTCCTCAGTGTACAGAGTCCTGCTTGTCCTCAGTGCACAGAGCCCTGCTTGTCCTCAGTGTACTGAGCCCTGCTTGTCCTCACTGCACAGAGCCCCGCTTGTCCTCAGTGTACAGAGCCCTGCTTGTCCTCAGTGTACAGAGCCCTGCTTGTTCTCAGTGTACAGAGCCCTGCTTGTCCTTAGTGCACAGAGCCCTGCTTATCCACCTTCACTTTCTGTATTTTGTCTCTGCATTTTGCACTTTTGCCTACATTTTGCTTTTTTTTACACATGCTGATCTGTCTGGTTTTCCTCTGCTCAAATCCACCACATTTCCGCAAAATTCATCACACATGGCTAAGAGTCTCATGGAAAAGTTTTGGGGGCAGTGTACAGAGCCCTGCTTGTCCTTACTGCACAGAGCCCCGCTTGTCCTCAGTGTACAGAGCCCTGTTTGTCCTTAGTGCACAGAGCCCTGCTTATCCACCTTCATTTTCTGTATTTTGTCTCTGCATTTTGCACTTTGCCTACATTTTGCTTTTTTTACACATGCTGATCTGTCTGGTTTTCCTCTGCTCAAATCCACCACATTTTCTGTGGAAACCTTAGTAAATATATTGGGTTTTTGTGAAAATGTTGGGGACACACCCCTTTTCCCGATAGCCACTCCACTTCTCCTTAAGGCCACACCCCTTTTCTGGATTTTCTCAGTATAATGGAGAGTTGGTCGGGTTTTTTTCAATTCTGGTGCAAATTCTGGAACACAACCTGACAAAACATGTCAGGTTTACAATAGTAAATCAAGGCCTTTGTCTTACCAATGTATATTACAGATATACAAATAATGTTATTGTCACAATGCCGGCTGGCAGGAGGTGGATCCTCTGTGCCAGAGAGGGATTGGCGTGGACCGTGCTAGTGGATCGGTTCTAAGTCACTACTGGTTTTCACCAGAGCCCGCCGCAAAGCGGGATGGTCTTGCTGCGGCGGTAGTGACCAGGTCGTATCCACTAGCAACGGCTCAACCTCTCTGACTGCTGAAGATAGGCGCGGTACAAGGGAGTAGACAGAAGCAAGGTCGGACGTAGCAGAAGGTCGGGGCAGGCAGCAAGGATCGTAGTCAGGGGCAACGGCAGGAGGTCTGGAACACAGGCTAGGAACACACAAGGAAACGCTTTCACTGGCACAATGGCAACAAGATCCGGCGAGGGAGTGCAGGGGAAGTGAGGTATACATAGGGAGTGCACAGGTGAACACACTGATTAGAACCACTTGCGCCAATCAGCGGCGCAGTGGCCCTTTAAATCGCAGAGACCCGGCGCGCGCGCGCCCTAGGGAGCGGGGCCGCGCGCACCGGGACAGGACCGACGGAGAGCGAGTCAGGTACGGGAGCCGGGATGCGCATCGCGAGCGGGCGCCACCCGCATCGCGAATCGCATCCCGGCTGGAGGCGGTATCGCAGCGCACCGGGTCAGTGGATCTGACCGGAGCGCTGCGATAGCGAGAGTGTAGCGAGCGCTCCGGGGAGGAGCGGGGACCCGGAGCGCTCGGCGTAACAGTACCCCCCCCCTTGGGTCTCTCCCTCTTCTTAGAGCCTGAGAACCTGAGGAGCAGACTTTTGTCTAGGATATTGTCCTCAGGTTCCCAGGATCTCTCTTCAGGACCACAGACCTCCCAATCGACCAAAAAAAAAGTTTTCCCTCTGACCTTCTTGGAGGCCAGTATCTCCTTTACGGAGAAGATGTCCGAGGAGCCGGAAACAGGAGTGGGAGAAACAAGTTTGGGAGAGAAACGGTTGATGATGAGTGGTTTAAGAAGAGAAACGTGAAAGGCATTAGGAATACGAAGAGAAGGAGGAAGAAGAAGTTTGTAAGAGACAGGATTAATCTGGCACAAAATTTTGAAAGGACCAAGATAGCGTGGTCCCAATTTGTAGCTAGGGACACGGAAGCGGACATATTTAGCGGAGAGCCATACCTTGTCTCCAGGAGAAAAAATGGGGGGAGCTCTTCTTTTCTTATCAGCAAACTTCTTCATGCGTGATGAAGCCTGTAAGAGAGAATTTTGGGTCTCTTTCCATATGATGGAAAGATCACGAGATATTTCATCCACAGCGGGCAAACCAGAGGGCAAGGGAGTAGGGAGGGGGGGAAGAGGGTGACGGCCGTACACCACGAAAAATGGGGATTTGGAGGAAGATTCAGAGACTCTGAAGTTATACGAGAATTCGGCCCATGGTAGAAGATCTGCCCAGTCATCCTGGCGGGAGGAAACAAAATGCCGTAAATAATCACCCAGGACCTGGTTAATTCTTTCTACTTGCCCATTGGATTGAGGATGATAGGCAGAAGAAAAGTTTAATTTAATCTTGAGTTGTTTACAGAGAGCCCTCCAGAATTTTGACACGAATTGGACGCCTCTGTCCGAGACGATCTGTGTGGGCAACCCGTGAAGACGAAAAATGTGTACAAAAAATTGTTTTGCCAACTGAGGCGCTGAAGGGAGACCAGGAAGAGGGATGAAATGTGCCATCTTGGAGAATCGATCAACGACCACCCAAACAACAGTGTTGCCACGGGATGGGGGTAAGTCTGTAATAAAGTCCATACCAATCAGAGACCAAGGCTGTTCGGGGACAGGCAGAGGATGGAGAAGACCAGCGGGCTTCTGGCGAGGAGTCTTATCCCGGGCACAGACAGTGCAGGCTCGCACAAAATCCACAACATCCGTCTCCAGAGTCGGCCACCAATAGAAACGAGAGATGAGTTGCACGGATTTCTTGATGCCCGCATGACCTGCGAGATGGGAGGAGTGACCCCATTTGAGGATTCCGAGGCATTGGCGTGGAGAGGCGAAGGTCTTCCCTGGAGGAGTTTGCCTGATGGAGGCTGGAGAAGTGGAGATCAGGCAGTCAGGAGGAATGATGTGTTGCGGAGAGAGCTCTACTTCCGAGGCATCCGAGGAACGAGAGAGAGCATCGGCCCTAATGTTCTTATCGGCAGGCCGAAAGTGAATTTCAAAATTAAATCGGGCAAAGAACAGAGACCACCTGGCCTGGCGAGGATTCAGCCGTTGGGCAGACTGGAGATAGGAGAGGTTCTTGTGATCGGTGTAAATAATAACTGGAAATCTTGATCCCTCCAGCAGATGCCTCCATTCCTCAAGTGCTAATTTAATGGCTAGTAGCTCTCGATCCCCGATGGAGTAGTTCCTCTCCGCCGGAGAGAAGGTCCTAGAAAAAAAACCACAAGTAACAGCATGCCCGGAAGAATTTTTTTGTAGAAGGACCGCTCCAGCTCCTACTGAGGAGGCATCAACCTCCAATAGGAAGGGTTTAGATGGGTCAGGTCTGGAGAGCACGGCAGCCGAAGAAAAGGCAGACTTGAGCTGTTTAAAGGCGTCTTCCGCTTGGGGAGGCCATGACTTAGGATTGGCATTCTTTTTGGTTAAAGCCACGATAGGAGCCACAATGGTAGAAAAATGTGGAATAAATTGTCTGTAATAATTGGTGAACCCCAAAAAACGTTGGATAGCACGGAGTCCGGAGGGGCGTGGCCAATCTAAGACGGCAGAGAGTTTGTCTGGATCCATTTGTAGTCCCTGGCCAGAGACCAAGTATCCTAGGAAAGGAAGAGATTGACATTCAAACAGACATTTCTCCATTTTGGCATAAAGTTGATTGTCACGAAGTCTCTGAAGAACCATGCGGACATGCTGGCGGTGTTCTTCAAGGTTGGCAGAAAAAATCAGGATATCGTCCAGATACACAACAACACAGGAATATAAGAGATCACGAAAAATTTCATTAACAAAGTCTTGGAAGACGGCAGGGGCGTTGCACAGGCCAAAGGGCATGACCAGATACTCAAAGTGTCCATCTCTAGTGTTAAATGCCGTTTTCCATTCATCCCCCTCTCTGATGCGGATGAGATTATAAGCACCTCTTAAGTCCAGTTTGGTAAAGATGTGGGCACCTTGGAGGCGATCAAAGAGTTCAGAGATGAGAGGTAGGGGGTAGCGGTTCTTTACCGTGATTTTATTAAGACCGCGGTAGTCAATGCAAGGACGTAGGGAGCCATCTTTTTTGGACACAAAGAAAAATCCGGCTCCGGCAGGAGAGGAGGATTTGCGGATAAAGCCCTTTTTTAAATTTTCCTGGATGTACTCAGACATAGCAAGAGTCTCTGGGGCAGAGAGAGGATAAATTCTGCCCCGGGGTGGAGTAGTGCCCGGGAGGAGGTCAATAGGACAGTCATAAGGCCTGTGAGGAGGTAGAGTCTCAGCTTGTTTTTTGCAAAAAACATCCGCAAAGTCCATATAGGCCTTAGGGAGACCGGTTACAGGGGGAACCACAGGGTCACGGCAAGGAGAACTGGGAACCGGTTTAAGGCAGTCCTTGAAACAAGAGGAACCCCAACTCTTGATCTCCCCAGTGGACCAATCCAGGGTTGGGGAATGGTGTTGAAGCCAGGGTAGTCCGAGGAGAATTTCGGAAGTGCAATTGGGGAGGACCAAAAACTCAATTTTCTCGTGATGAGGTCCGATGCACATTAGGAGGGGCTCCGTGCGGAAACGTATGGTACAGTCCAATCTTTCATTGTTAACACAATTGATGTAGAGGGGTCTGGCGAGACTGGTCACCGGGATGTTGAACCTGTTGATGAGAGAGGCCAAAATAAAATTTCCTGCAGATCCGGAATCCAAGAAGGCCATAGTAGAGAAGGAGAAGGTAGAGGCAGATATCCGCACAGGCACAGTAAGACGTGGAGAAGCAGAGTTGACATCAAGGACTGTCTCACCTTTGTGCGGAGTCAGCGTATGTCTTTCCAGGCGGGGAGGACGGATAGGACAATCCTTCAGGAAGTGTTCGGTACCGGCACAGTACAGGCAGAGATTCTCCATGCGGCGTCGTGTCCTCTCTTGAGGTGTCAGGCGAGACCGGTCGACCTGCATAGCCTCCACGGCGGGAGGCACAGGAACGGATTGCAGGGGACCAGAGGAGAGAGGAGCCGGGGAGAAAAAACGCCTCGTGCGAACAAAGTCCATATCCTGGCGGAGCTCCTGAAGCCTTTCGGAAAAACGCATGTCAATGCGAGTGGCTAGATGAATGAGTTCATGTAGGTTAGCAGGGATTTCTCGTGCGGCCAGAACATCTTTAATGTTGCTGGATAGGCCTTTTTTAAAGGTCGCGCAGAGGGCCTCATTATTCCAGGATAGTTCAGAAGCAAGAGTACGGAATTGTACGGCGTACTCGCCAACGGAAGAATTACCCTGGACCAGGTTCAACAGGGCAGTCTCAGCAGAAGAGGCTCGGGCAGGTTCCTCAAAGACACTTCGGATTTCCGAGAAGAAGGAGTGTACAGAGGCAGTGACGGGGTCATTGCGGTCCCAGAGCGGTGTGGCCCATGACAGAGCTTTTCCAGACAGAAGGCTGACTACGAAAGCCACCTTAGACCTTTCAGTAGGAAACTGGTCCGACATCATCTCCAAGTGCAGGGAACATTGAGAAAGAAAGCCACGGCAAAATTTAGAGTCCCCATCAAATTTATCCGGCAAGGATAGTCGTAGGCCTGAAGCGGCCACTCGCTGCGGAGGAGGTGCAGGAGCTGGCGGAGGAGATGATTGCTGAAGCTGTGGTAGTAGCTGCTGTAGCATCACGGTCAGTTGAGACAGCTGGTGGCCTTGTTGCGCTCTGTTGTGACTGCTGGGCGACCACCGTGGTGAGGTCGGCGACAACTGGCAGAGGGACTTCAGCGGGATCCATGGCCGGATCTACTGTCACGATGCCGGCTGGCAGGAGGTGGATCCTCTGTGCCAGAGAGGGATTGGCGTGGACCGTGCTAGTGGACCGGTTCTAAGTCACTACTGGTTTTCACCAGAGCCCGCCGCAAAGCGGGATGGTCTTGCTGCGGCGGTAGTGACCAGGTCGTATCCACTAGCAACGGCTCAACCTCTCTGACTGCTGAAGATAGGCGCGGTACAAGGGAGTAGACAGAAGCAAGGTCGGACGTAGCAGAAGGTCGGGGCAGGCAGCAAGGATCGTAGTCAGGGGCAACGGCAGGAGGTCTGGAACACAGGCTAGGAACACACAAGGAAACGCTTTCACTGGCACAATGGCAACAAGATCCGGCGAGGGAGTGCAGGGGAAGTGAGGTATACATAGGGAGTGCACAGGTGAACACACTGATTAGAACCACTTGCGCCAATCAGCGGCGCAGTGGCCCTTTAAATCGCAGAGACCCGGCGCGCGCGCGCCCTAGGGAGCGGGGCCGCGCGCGCCGGGACAGGACCGACGGAGAGCGAGTCAGGTACGGGAGCCGGGATGCGCATCGCGAGCGGGCGCCACCCGCATCGCGAATCGCATCCCGGCTGGAGGCGGTATCGCAGCGCACCGGGTCAGTGGATCTGACCGGAGTGCTGCGATAGCGAGAGTGTAGCGAGCGCTCCGGGGAGGAGCGGGGACCCGGAGCGCTCGGCGTAACAGTTATTATCTATATTATTTACAAAAGTTTTTGCAAATGACAGATACACTTAAATAAAACCTGATCTAGAGTGCTCTGGACCTCAGACTGTGCCAAAAGTTCACCTTCCAACAATGGGGGGGATTCATTAATCTATATAGAGTCATTTTAGGTGTATTTTCTTGCGCAAAATCTTGCGCAAGGATATTTCCTGCATTCTTTTTGTGCGTCTTTTTTGGTGGAACTTTTTCTAAAGATGTCACCCTTCAGGTGTACCGTAGAGCCGTTTTTCCTGTAGACATGAATTTATTAACTGTGTCTTTTTTTTTGCACAAAAAAAGGACGCAAGTGTCATTTTCTTGCGCAAATATACACCAGCTCCGAGCACACGTACAAGTCTGCCTTATATTTTTTTCAAGAGCTGAGATGGGCTGGATTCTATTACTGCACATGATTCACAGAGACCAGTTTAGAAAATTTTGCGCAGGTAAATGACAAATACACGCAGCAGAAAGGGGTTAAAAAAGCTCTACCATACATCTACCATGCTCTACCATGTTGATGAATCCCCCCCCCAATGACCCTAAACAAACAGCCAAGACAACACAAAAGTGGCTTAGGAACCACTCTGTGAATGTCCTAAAGCCAGAGCCCTGATTTGAACCCAATTAAACATTTCTGGAAAGACCTTACAATGGCTGTCCATCGACAGTCACCATCATACCTGATAGAGCATGAGAGGATCTGCAAATAAAAATGGGTGAAAATCCCCAAATCCAGGTGTGTAAACATTGTGGCATCATACAAGACTGGAGGATGTAATCACTGTCAAAGGTGCTTCAACTAAGTACTGAGTAAAGGGTCTGAATACTTATGTCAATGCAATAATTTAGTTTTTCTTTTTAAGAAATTAGCAGAAGTTTCAAAAACTCTGTTTTGACATTCATCAAGGGGCATTGAGTGCAAAATGACAGGGAAACTTTTTGTTGATTTAAACCCAATGCAGCAACGTGACAAAATTTGAAAAAAAAAGTCTGCAGACTTTCTTAATATAGATAGATAGATGGACGATACAAAGCTTGATGAATGGGTTTATTGTGCATTTTACAAGCCTGCTTTGAGATATTGACATACAATATTTTTCCTAAGGAAATCCATACTGTCTGATTGATCTACAAAGTGTCGAATTGAACTTTATTTAGACTTGAGCAATATTGAAACTTGGTGTAAACCAGGCTCAACTGGATAAATCACATAGCAGTAAATAATGTACTGATTTTTATCGACTTCTGAGTGATTTACTGAGATATTGATGTATAGTTCCAAATTACTCACAGTACGAGTCTTTACATGAAACTTTTAACTGAGGTTATTGGAAAACGTTCTCCATTAAAGGGGATTTCCACAAAGCAAAGTTGGTAAAATCAGATGGGTACCACATACATATATGTAAAGGGGTGCAAATGTGCTGTTTTTATCGAAAAAGACCTACATCACTGCATTGTTCTTTTTCTGCATAGGTCTAATCACTTCTTGGTTTCCCCTCTAAATCATGACTCTGCTGTTGCCATTCAACAAAGCACACACTTTCCCATAATCCCCGTTGCTTTCATGCACAATAGAGACAATGGAGGAGATTGATCAAAATCTGCCCAGAGGAAAAGCTGCTGAGTTGCCCATAGCAACCAATCAGATCGCTTCTTTCATTTTTGAAAAGGCCTCTGAAAATTGAAAGAAGCGATCTGATTGGTTGCTATGGGCAACTCAGCAACTTTTCCTCTGGACAGGTTTTGATAAATCTCCCCCAATATGCTGTTGAACTGAGCATGTGTGAACATCTAAGTGAATGGTTGTAACCATGGGCAACAGGCCAAAGCACTGAATACACATGGGGGATAAGTGTATATACATTGCAAGCATTACATTTTCAGTACTGTTTGTACATTTGTACATAATATGTTTAATTTCCCATAATGCATTAGTATAGACCTATTTTACTTTAACCTGTAATTTTACGCCCTTGCGCCCTGGTACTTAAGGACCAAGGGCGTAAACTTACGCCCTGGCATTTTCCGATCCCTGCCACGCGCCGGGCAGACATCGGAACAGCATGCCTGCTGAAATCGCTCAGCAGGCATGCTGTGCAAATGCCGAGGAGGGTCCCGGGACCCCCACATGTCGGCGATCGCAGCAGAGCACTTGCGAATTCACGCAAGCGATCTGCTGTGATTCCGGTCATTCGGGTCACTTGTGACCCGATGACCCTGAAAAAGAAGGTGATTGGCGGTGTACAATACACCGCCAATCACCTACAGTTGCTGGGGAGCGGTGACAATACTGTCACCACCCCAGCAACGCTGCTATTGACCGGCGATCCTCCGGCCAATAGTAGTCCAGCAGAGGAGGGGTTAACGGTCCCTTCACGCAGCTCTGCACGCTCGCTGAGTTCAGTCAGCGGGCAGAGCTGCCACGAGAGGACCGGGACCCCCCCCCCCCCCCCCCCCTCTGCACCATCAGAGCCCCCTCAGGAGCCCATAGATCAGGGAGAGCAGTATTCAGGGCAAGGTAGGCATTCTGTGTCCAAAAAAAGTTAAAAAAAAAAAAAGTTAAAAAATAAAGTAAACCCCCCCTTAACCCCCTAATAGGTCCCCAAGGGTCCGCTGTCACCTGATCCGTGTGACCCCGGGCCATTTTAGGGGTTCAGGGTGCTGTGAGTGCCACCCTTTTTTTTTTTGGCCGCAGCTTTTTTTTATATTTTTTTTCCTGTAAGTTTACACCAAGCACCACACACTACATTCTTCCCTGAAGGATCAGGCCGGACTTCCCAAGGGTCTGGAGTTATAGGCGCCAGGATCGTCCCCGGCCAACACTTTCCAGATGAGGTCACACTGGAAAGAAGGGACGATCCCAGAAAAAATGCAGAGTGTGTCGCAGGAAGGGGATACGGAAGGACACCATCCATCAGTGCGAAACTTGCCCAGATAATCCGGGCCTCTGCATAGGCTGCTCCAGGGAGTATCACACTTCCATGGAGCCCTAAATTTTCCCTTTACATTTTGAATTGTCCATAATTTGACCAATGTACCAAGTCCAGAGTACATTCCAAATTTTAACCCCATAAATCACTAAATTGCCCAAAAAATGGAAAAAAACACAAAAAACCTGAAGACCTCTGGGGGTTTTTTTTTTCAAAAAAATGGGTCATAGGTCACTGAGTCACTCTCATCGGGGACTTTTTATGTTGCCTCAAATGCGCAGCGCTCTCTCTCCACCTGACCGGATGCACATTTGAGGCAAAAGGTTAGGGACGGCCACACACATCACATTCCCAGAATTTTTTTTAGTTTTGGCTATGCTTTGGGTCATCATTCTGGGAACATATCCTGTTTTATTATGATTTATAATTTTCTGACCCACTGTACCCCATATTACGGGCCTCTGTACCCCACTTGTGTACCCCAGTTACAGCCCGTTGTCCCCCATAGTGTTCCCCTATTTTAGGGCTCAGTGCTCCCCCATTAATGCTCCTTGAGGGGGGTCCCACATCCTGGCTCCATATGAAGCTCAAGGCCCCTGACTCACCTCCCGCTATACCAAGACCAAGCCATAATCATTCAAAAATAAGGTATGTCCTTACTCCAAAGAAATGTATTTACAAATTGTGGGGGGTCTTTTCTGCTATTAACCCTTGTAAAAATGTAAAATGTTGGTGAAAACATACATTTTTTTTTTTACATATACAAAAGTCGTGAAACCCCTCACTTAATTCCTTGTTACGTTCCCCAAGGGGTCTAGTTTCCAAAATGGTATGCCATGTGGGGGGTTTTCTGCTGTCCTGGCACCATAGGGGCTACCTAAATGCAACATGTCCCCCCCCATTTCAGCAAAGTTTGCAAATGTGACTCCTCTTCTGAGCATTGTAGTTCGCCAGCAGTGCACTTCAGCTCCACTTATGGGGTACTGCCATACTCAGAATAGATGGGGTTACAAATTTTGGGGGGTCTTTTCTGCTATTAACCCTTGCAAAAATGTGAAATTTGGGGGGAAACCCACATTTTAGTGAAACAAATTTTTTTTTTACATATGCAAAAGTTGTGAAACCCCTGTGGGGTATTAAGGCTCACTTAATTCCTTGTTACGTTCCCCAAGGGGTCTAGTTACCAAAATGGCATGGCATGTGGGGGGGGGGGTTGCTGTCCTGGCACCATAGGGGCTTCCTAAATGCGACATGCCCCCCGAGCAAAATTTGCTCTCAAAAAGCCAAATGTTACTCCTTCTCTTCTGAGCATTGTAGTTCGCCAGCAGTGCACTTCAGCTCCACTTATGGGGTACTGCGATACTCAAAAGAGATGGGGATACAAATTTTGGGGGGTCTTTTTTGCTATTAACCCATGCTAAAATGTGAAATTTGGGGGGAAACCCACATTTTAGTGAATTTTTTTTTTTTTTTTTACATATGCAAAAGTCGTGAAACCCCTGTGGGGTATTAAGGCTCACTTAATTCCTTGTTACGTTCTCCAAGGGGTCTAGTTTCCAAAATGGTATGGCATGTGTTTTTTTTTTTTTTTTTGTTGTCCTGGCACCATAGGGACTTCCTAAATGCGACATGCCCCCTGAGCAAAATTTACTCTCAAAAAGCCAAATGTTACTCCTTCTCTTCTGAGCATTGTAGTTCGCCCTCAGTACACTTCAGCTCCACTTATGGGGTACTCCCATACTCAGAAGAGATGGGGTTACAAATTTTGGAGGGTCTTTTCTGCTATTAACCCTTGCAAAAATGAGAGATTTGGGGGGAAACACGCATTTTAGTGAAAAAAATATTTTTTTTTTACATATGCAAAAGTCGTGAAACCTCTGTGGGGTATTAAGGCTCACTTAATTCCTTGTTACGTTCCCCAAGGGGTCTAGTTTCCAAAATGGTATGGCATGTGTTTTTTTTTGTTTTTTTTTTTGCTGTCCTGGCACCATAGGGGCTTCCTAAATGCGACATGCCCCCCGAGCAAAATTTGCTTTCAAAAAGTCAAATGTTACTCCTTATCTTCTGAGCATTGTAGTTCGCCCGCAGTACACTTCAGCTCCACTTATGGGGTACTCCCATATTCAGAAGAGATGGGGTTACAAATTTGGGGGGGTATTTTCTGCTATTAACCCTTGCAAAAATGTGAAATTTGGGGGGAAACACATTTTTGTGGAAATTATAATTTTTTTTTACACATGCAAAAGTCGTGAAGCCCCTGTGGGGTATTAAGGCTCACTTAATTCCTTGTTACGTTCCTCAAGGGGTCTAGTTTCCAAAATGGTATGGCATGTGTTTTTTTTTTTTTTTTTTTGCTGTCCTGGCACTATAGGGGCTTCCTAAATGCGACATGCCCCCCGAGCAAAATTTGCTTTCAAAAAGCCAAATGTTACTCCTTATCTTCTGAGCATTGTAGTTCGCCCGCAGTACACTTCAGCTCCACTTATGGGGTACTCCCATATTCAGAAGAGATGGGGTTACAAATTTGGGGGGTATTCTCTGCTATTAACCCTTGCAAAAATGTGAAATTTGGGGGGAAACACATTTTTGTGGAAATTATAATTTTTTTTTACACATGCAAAAGTCGTGAAGCCCCTGTGGGGTATTAAGGCTCACTTAATTCCTTGTTACGTTCCTCAAGGGGTCTAGTTTCCAAAATGGAATGCCATGTGTTTTTTTTTTTGCTGTTCTGACACCACAGGATCTTCCTAAATGCAACATGCCCCCCCAAAAACCATTTCAGAAAAACATACTCTCCAAAATCCCCTTGTCGCTCCTTCGCTTCTGAGCCCTCTACTGCGCCCGCCGAACAATTTACATAGACATATGAGGTATGTGCTTACTCGAGAGAAATTGGACTACAAATATAAGTTAACATTTTCTCCTTTTACCCCTTGAATATGAAACCAAAAGAAAAAGAAACCACTTGAGAACGGACCATGTATGAACTAAAATGAGTTTTATTGAGAATAATATAAAGACATATAATGATTACACACACAGCGTGGACAAACAAAAAGTGGGAACCAGGGAGCAGGGGGAGATAAAAAGAAAGTAACAATAGTATATATAGTGTCCAAGTGTGCTGAACAATTTAAAGTGCCAGCAACGTGCCATGATTAAATAGGACCAATATCTTAAAAACGCACACAAAACGGATCACAGAGAAAACCAGATATAATAGTGGCATAAAACAGTAAGACTCCCTCCGCTCCCCAGTTACCCACCAGACCTCCAACGCGTTTCACCCAACGGGGCTTTATCCAGGAGTGATAAAGGGGATAAAGCCCCGTTGGGTGAAACGCGTTGGAGGTCTGGTGGGTAACTGGGGAGCGGAGGGAGTCTTACTGTTTTATGCCACTATTATATCTGGTTTTTTCTGTGATCCGTTTTGTGTGCGTTTTTAAGATATTGGTCCTATTTACTCATGGCACGTTGCTGGCACTTTAAATTGTTCAGCACACTTGGACACTATATATACTATTGTTACTTTCTTTTTATCTCCCCCTGCTCCCTGGTTCCCACTTTTTGTTTGTCCACGCTGTGTGTGTAATCATTATATGTCTTTATATTATTCTCAATAAAACTCATTTTAGTTTATACATGGTCCGTTCTCAAGTGGTTTCTTTTTCTTTTGGTTTCATATTTAGAGTATTTACCACAGGACCCTATACATCTATGAGCATATCTCCTCCCCCTTTTTTGGTGCTTTGACTCCTTTTACCCCTTGTAAAAATTCTAAAATTGGGTCTACAAGAACATGCGAGTATAAAAAATGAAGATTGTGAATTTTCTCCTTCACTTTGCTGCTATTCCTGTGAAACACCTAAAGGGTTAAAATGCTGACTTAATGTCATTTTGAATACTTTGGGGGGTGCAGTTTTTATAATGGGGTCATTTGTGGGGTATTTCTAATATGAAGACCCTTCAAATCCACTTCAAACCTTAACTGGTCCCTGAAAAATAGTGAGTTTGAAAATGTTGTGAAAAATTTGGAAATTGCTGCTGAACTTTGAAGCCCTCTGGTGTCTTCCAAAAGTAAAAACATGTCAATTTTATGATTCAAACATAAAGTAGACATATTGTATATGTGAATAAAAAAAATTATTTGGAATATCAATTTTCCTTACAAGCAGAGAGCTTCAAAGTTAGAAAAATGCAAAATTTTCAATTTTTTCATCAAATTTTGGGATTTTTCACCAAGAAAGGATGCAAGTTACCACAAAAATTTACCACCATGTTAAAGTAGAATATGTCACGAAAAAACAATCTCGGAATCAGAATGATAAGTAAAAGCATCCCAGAGTTATTAATGTTTAAAGTGACAGTGGTCAGATGTTCAAAAAACGCTCTGGTCCTAAGGTGTAAAATGGCCTGGTCCTTAAGGGGTTAAGCATATTTATTTTGTAAAAAAAAAAAAAAAAAATTGTAAAATGATGGAAAAGAAATATAAAGATGTGTATTGTTGTAATTACATTTGGGGAGATTTATCAAAACCTGTGTAGAGAAAAACTTGTCCAGTTGCCCATAGCAACCAATCAGATTTCTTCTTTCATTTTCCAGAGCCCTTTTTAAAAATTAAAGAAGTGATCTCATTGGTTGCTATGGGCAACTGGTCAACTTTTCTTCTGCACAGGTTTTGATAAATCTCCCTGATTGACCTATAAAATAAAGATAACATATCAGTTCTAGGCTATGTTCACACAATAGATTTTCTGTGCGGCATCCCATTGATCTCCAAATCAGGAGTCCACAGAAAGAATAGACATGCCAATTCTTTCTTCGGAGTCCGCACAGAAATGTATTGCCGTCTATGAGACATTCACATTTCTGAGCGGTCCTAGCGGCAGCTTGTTCTTCTGGCATACTGCTGTCGGGGAAATGTCCACACGGAAACATAATGTTAAATTAACCGCATAGTCAATGGCGTATACGTAAAAAACATACCAGTTCAGAATTATGTCTTTTTGGTCACTTCATATACAAGTCCCGATAAAACAACTGCAGATAATGGCGCAAAAATGAGCCCTTATACATCCCTATACAAGGGGAAAAAAAGAGTTCAAGAGAACAATTTTAAGCATAATACTTCTCATACAAAAAGTTATCATTTTTAAAAAGTAGTAAAATAAAACAAATCCTAAATGAATTGGGCATCATTCTAATTGAATGGATCTACAGAATCAAGATACTGTAACATGTCATTGTTACCAAAAAGTGCACTGTGTAGAAACGGAAGGCCCCATAAGTTTTTTGCTTTTTTCAACCTAAAGGGATTGTTCAGGGAAATGTTTATTATAATTTTTTTTAAACCAATGTGCCAAGACTGAATAATAAAACAATTAAACCTTTTATTTTCCTTCCTTGCTCCCTCGTAGCCTTCACTATCAGAGTGCCTTGGAGTCTCCAATAGACTACGCTTCACCAGAGACAGCCAGAGTGCAGATGTCACAGCGGTGCTCAGCCAACCACTGGCCGCAGTAGTGCCTGGCCTCAGCCAGTGAGTGACTGAGTGGCACTATAAGTTACCCCGGATGCTACAATCTGCAGCTCTGTGTAAAGCCGTGTCAAGGGCTGCAGACAGGGCGTCTTTATCCCTGAGGCTTCGAGGGACCAAGCAAGGGGAGTTAAAGGTTATATTGTTTTATTATGCAGGCCTGTGAGCTGAGAAACACGTTGCATTGTGGGTAAAAAACTCTTTTAACTAACCCTGAAGTTGAAATCTGTCAAGTGCGAATCCCATTACATTTTGGAGGATTGCCGTACTGTTTGTGACTGTTCTTGGATAGGAAGACAGCAGGGAGATTCTGTGTTGATTCATATACGAACATCAACATTGTGCTTGGACTGCACACCCATCTTTGGTAGGAGTAATATTCACATTGAACATTTAACTACATTATTACACCATGGAGCACCTTTTGATTCTTTTTAAGTTTTTAAGTGGAAAACTGGGAACAAAAAGGAGAATCCCTGTTGAATATTTTAATATGAAACCAGTGAGGCAATTGGTGCGGACTACTGGTCTTATTTATGAGAAATAAAATTGTATCTTGACATGGAAACCTATTTGTTAGAAGGATATGTTTATAGAATTCTTAGTGATCTAAATCAAATGCCTGATGTGTGGAAGACTAGCAAAGACTTTATGTTAGTAGCTAAGCTAATGTTTTGTGCAGTCTGTCAGGGGGGATAAAGCCTGTCTGGCTGGGAGGGAATAGTTTGTAGATAACATTTTCTAGATTTAGGAAGCATAGTGATACTAGCTTGGAAAAATTCATGTTTAAAGTGAAACCTTGCTGAATTAAGATGCCACTTATGGCAGCCTTGTGGACAAGCCACAGGATAGTACTTGAGGTGTCAAATTGGTAGTTCCGAAAAATGATGTTTCTGAGGGGAGTTTGTAATAAAACTAGAATTTCAAGGTGAGATATAAAAAAAAAAGGGAATAATAGATCTTCCAAGTGATATTATGAGACACAGGAGTAACAGATAAAATAAAAGAGTAAACGGAGTGGTCTGACCAATTGTAGTTAGCTGTGTGTCTCATTGGTAAGTTGTAGGGGAGGTTGTAAATTATAAATCTGCAGTATCCAAGGGTAACTGTTGTGGACAGGAGATGACTTCAGTCATGTCTGGGCTGTCAATCATGTCTGAGTAGGTGTTCTTAGGGAATGAATAGGTGTGATTACAGCCTGGGGCACGGTGACAGAGGGACAGGAACGTGTTAAAGGAGAACTTTGCAGTTTACTTTTTTTTCCATTCATTTGTTTCCTGAGTGTAAAATTAAAGGGAATCTGTCAGCTATATTGTCTGTTTAAAAAGCCAGACACTGCTGGATAGCTGTTAGGGTATAAGGCAAACTTTACCTTTCTTGGAGCTCATGATGGTTGCCAAACATGTTAAATTGCTTTTTTTGTTTCTCACAAATGTCAAAGAGGTGGGGCCAAGATCTGCCATGTATCTTTATATTTTTTTTTTCAAATACACAGATGAGCCATAACAATGAAACCACCTGCTTAATATTGTGCAGGTCTTCCTTGTGATTCAATAACATCTCAGATACATGGAGGCATGGACTTCACGAGACAACTGAAGATGGACTGTGGTATCTGGGACTAGGACATTCACTTAGTCTATTAAGTTGAATGGTGGGACCTCCATGGATTGGAGTCATTTTTTTAAAACATCCCAAAGATGAATTTCTGTAATATCACAATTATTACATTTATATTAATCAATTTAATATGAGATACCCGGCAGATGTGCACTCTCAAGAACACTACTGTGAATGTTATAAATGCTTGCTAAGTGGAGATCTAATCAAGAGCTAAGAAACTAAGTCTAATCCACATTATAAAGGGACAGTGTTTCCTAAAGTCAAAATGACACCTAATATTGGATGTGATAATTGTGATATTATAGAAATTCCTCTTTGGAATGTTTTTAAAAAATGACTCCAATCCATTGAGGTCCCACCTTAAAAGACTCAGTGAATGTCCTAGTCCCAGATACCACAGTCCACCTTCAGATGTCTTGTGAAGTCCATGTCTCCATGGATCTGAGCTGTTTTGGAATCACAAGGAAGACCTGCGCAATATTAAGCAGGTGGTTTCAGTGTTATGGCTCATTGGTGTATTTGAAGAAATAAAAGATACGTGGTATGTCTTCCAAATATTGGAGTATTATGTTGTAAAATGGCAATACAAGAACAATACTTGTCACCTTCATAAACCCTTGGTTTTGTTGATGAATTACATACATAAGGAAATGGAGATTCAGATCTATAGCTTGTAAAAAGCTTTGAATATGTTCTAGTTTTGCTGCTTCAATATCCTTCTGTAGCATATTTTCTTTGACAGAACAATGGAGATAATATGTATGGTAGTTAATCAAGTTTTTAAGGTTATATATAACACTAAAAAACTGTCTCTTGCCATCTTATTGATACTAAAAAAGTATTTGAACATTCATAGATGCAGAAAGTTATATTAGTTTCAGCATTGTATGAGACTTTTAAAAAGCAATACCTCTTACCTGGGAATAAAGCATAACTGAAAGAAAAGAATGAACCAACTGATCAGCGTATAGATAGCAAATGCACAAACTATAGGCAGGAATGTGTGACAATGTATTTTATATGTAAACCAGTCTTATGTTGTGCCCTCTATAGTGTCTTCTGTTTGCCCCCCCCCCTATAAAGTTGCCATAATGTTGGCATAATAATAGTTCACAACGTTGCCTAAATTATAATGCCATACACTGCAAAATTTATATCTTACAAAGTGCCTAACTAACCAAAGCCAAATTTGATTATGTGGCAAGTCAAGCATCTCACCTTAGATTAAGAAAAGCCAAGTGTCCATATGTTTCACTGCCTTCAGGGTACCACTTAATCACTTTGTTAGATGCGCAGTGCCCAGCCCACGGAGTATAAGTCTACGTAGTACCACCGGCAGTACAGTATACAATGATCATAGCACTCAGCCATCAAGGAGTTACAGTAAAACAGTGATCTATTTAGATTGCTGTGAGATTACCATAACACTGTGGCTAGCTTTTTGTATACTGGTATTTCCTGTTTGAGTTTTCTTCTTTGCCTACAAATCCCATAATTCCATTTTCCTCCCTCTCATATATCAGCCACCCCACCCATTGAAACATAAATGAGCTGCATCCATTCAAAAGACCTGTGGTTTTCAATCAGGGTGCCTACAGCTGTTGCTTTAGTGGCAGATTGATCTCTCTCCCACCAAGCGATCCCTCCACCCATTGAAGGAGACAGGCTCCCTGTCATCAGCTGACTAGTGAGTCAGGTCTCGGCCGCATTGCAACCTGGAAAAATCTGAGACAACAGTAATTTTGTATGCTGTTAAAAATAAATATTGGGGTGAAAATAACTGGGGTGATAAATTTTGGGGTGAATTGTGAGAAAACTGTCACACACAGGTACAGACACTATATTATGAACTACACTAACTTTACAGCCCTTGTAGCATAGTCAGATAAAAAAAATCCTGGAATTCCCCTTTAACCCTGCTTAGAGCAGTTCAGAAACGTATATAGCAGTGTGCTATGCACCACTGTATACTGTGATGCTGGCGGACGTAAGCAGTGATGCCAGTGATGCCAGTGATGCCTCTGTAAAAACCCTGGGAATGGTAAACTAACAAGGCATTTTCTTGCTGTTTACTCCTTATAGACTTCCCTGGTTGAACTTGATTCCCTGGTTGAACTTGATGGACATATGTCTTTTTTCGACCGTATTATGTGACTATGAACAGAAACGTGAAAGTTTCTTTGAAAAAAAAAAACACAAACTCAGCAACTGTAATTTTGATATCAAACCCCAAAAAACTAAGTGGGTTTGGCATGTTATAATTACCTTTTGACTTCCTGACAACATCTGGCTGCTGCGTTTTGCCGTAAAAAAAAACACAGTGAGACATTTTTTGTCCATCATAAGAGGCAACCCCTCCATATTCAACTTAGTCCAAAGAGAAGAAGCATTCCCAGCCTTCATATCCAGAGGTGTTTATTAACCCCTTAAGGACACATGACGTACTGGAACGTCATGTGTCCACTCCCGATCTATAACGCGGGGCCACGGCGTGGCCCCGCGTCATAGCGGTTCGGGCCCGGCCTCTAACAACGGCCGGGACCCGTGGCTAATAGCGCGCGGCATTGATCGCTGTGCCGCGCGCTATTAACCCTTTAGACGCGGCGTTCAACTTTGAAACCTAAAGTGAAACCGAAAGCATGCCGGCTAGCTCAGTGGGCTGTTCGGGATAGCCGCGGTGAAATCGCGGCATCCCGAACAGCTGACAGGACAGCGGGAGGGCCCCTACCTGCCTCCTCGCTGTCCGATCGCCGAATGACTGCTCAGTGCCTGAGATCCTGAGGCATGAGCAGTCATGCGGCAGAATCATCGATCACTGGTTTCTTATGAGAAACCAGTGATCAATGTAAAAGATCATTGTGTGCAGTGTTATAGGTCCCTATGGGACCTATAACACTGCAAAAAAAAAAGTGCAAAAAAAAAGTGAATAAACATCATTTAACCCCTTCCCTATTAAAAGTTTGAATCACCCCCCTTTTCCCATAAAAGAAAAAACACAGTGTAAATAAAAATAAAAATAAACATAAATGGTATCGCCGCGTGCGGAAATGTCCGAATTATAAAAATATATCGTTAATTAAACCGCACGGTCAATGGCGTGCGCGCAAAAAAATTCCAAAGTCCAAAATAGTGCATTTTTGGTCACTTTCTATATCATGAAAAAATGAATAAAAAGCGATCAATAAGTCCTATCAATGCAAAAATGATACCGTTAAAAACTTCAGATCACGGCGCAAAAAATGAGCCCTCATACCGCCCCATACACGGAAAAATAAAAAAGTTATAGGGGTCAGAAGATGACAATTTTAAACATATAAATTTTTCTGCATGAAGTTATGATTTTTTCCAGAAGTGCGACAAATTCAAACCTGTATAAGTAGGGTATCATTTTAATCGTATGGACCTACAGAATACATATGAGGTGTCATTTTTACCGAAAAATGTACTACGTAGAAACGGAAGCCCCCAAAAGTTACAAAATGGCGTTTTTTTTTTCAATTTTGTCTCACAATGATTTTTTTTCCCGTTTCACCGTAGATTTTTGGGCACAATGACTGACGTCATTACAAAGTAGAATTGGTGGTGCAAAAAATAAGCCATCATATGGATTTTTAGGTGCAAAATTGAAAGAGTTATGATTTTTTAAAGGCAAGGAGCAAAAAACGAAAATGCAAAAACGGAAAAACCCCCGGTCCTTAAGGGGTTAAAGCCAAAAAGTTTCTGTTCCTCATTAGCTTAAAAAAATTCCATTGAGGAACTGAAATGTTGCCATTTTACTGTTGGTTAAATAAATACATTTGCATTTACAGAGCTGAAGTGATACAAAGGAGCATTTGAGCCTTTTTTTTCTCATATAGCTTTTATGGCTGTTAATAAACCTTTTTTCAGTCCAATCTGTTCATTTGTTTTTAGAGGTGGGATATGTAGGAGCATCTGTGTCCAAAGTTGATGGGTGTCTCATAGTCTTCTGTTTCCTCAATCACATCTCAGTAAGCAAATACCATCAAAACAACTTCAGACAAATGTAGCTATAGTTGAAAGTCAGAACTTGACGCAAAACACAAAAGAGCACTGGAATTGAAGTAAAAAAAAACAATGCCCCTCCCTGGCACAGCTGTAATAGACAGACCTTTGTCGACACTACACCCTGTTTAATTATTATGCAAATTCTATCTAGGTGTCACAAAGATAAAATATATAAATTTTTTCAGTTTAACTCATGGATCGCATTGTGTCTCGGGGCTCTTTTGATCACTGAAAACAATCTCGGACACCTGTGATAATTAGATTGTGAGTGAAATAATCAATGCCTTGGACGAGGTATTGAAAAATTTGATATTTCACAAAAACTTAAGCGTGATCATCGCACTATTAAGAGATTTGTGTCTGATTCAGAGCACAGACGGGTTCATGCAGATAAAGGCACATAGAGGAAGATTTCTGTCAGATCCATGCATCGGATAAAGAGAGCAGCTGCTAAAATACCATTACATAGCAGTCTTGCAACTGTACATAAACCTTCTATTCGGCCACCACTAACCACTGCTCACAAGTAGTGTTGAGCGGCATAGGCCATATTCGAATTCTCGAATATTCGCATATTCGTTATATTCTCGTTTTATTTTCGCATATGCGAATATTCGCGTATACGAAAATTAACATATTAGCATATGCGAATTTTCGCACGCCAGTCTCACACAGTAGTATTACAGCCTTCTTTACACCACACAAGCTGGAAGCAGAGAGGGATGATCACTGTGATGTGTACTGTGAAGAAAAAAAAAAACGAATATTCGTAATTACGAATATATAGCGCTATATTCGCGAAATTCGCGAATTTGCGAATATGCGCGAATAATATTCGAATTGCGAATATTCGCGAGCAACACTACTCACAAGCAAAAACGGCTGCATTGGGCAGAAAAATACATGAAGACTAATTTTCAAACAGTCCCGTTCACTGATGAGTGCTGTGCAACCCTGGATAGTCTAGATGGATGGAGTAGTGCAGTGTTTCCCAACCAGCGTTCCTCTAGATGATGCAAAACTATAACTCCTAGCTTGACTGGACAGCCTTTGGCAGCCTATGGCTGTCCAGGCATTCTGGGAGTTGTAATTTTGCAACACCTGGAGGCACTCTGGTTGGGATACAAGGCTTTAACGTTAGCAAGCTGGTAGTCGAGTCATGTTTTGGGCCGGAATCATGGGAAGAGAGCTGGTCCCCAAAGGTGTAAAGATGACCTCTGCAAAGTATGTGGAGTTTCTGACTGACCACGTTCTTCCCTGGTACAGAAGGTAGAACTATGCTTACCATAATAAAATCATCTTCATGCAAGACAATGCACCATCTCATGCTGCAAAGAATACCTCTGCCTCAATGGTTACTACGGGGTTAAAAGGAGAGAAAGTCATGGTGTGGCCTCCAACCTCCCCTGACCTCAATCCTATTGAGAACCTATTGAGAAAATATTTATGAGGGTGGGAGGCAGTTTACATGCAAACAGTAGCTCTGGCTATTCTGACATCTTGTAAACAAATTCAAGCAGAAATTGTCCAGAAACTCACAAGTAAGTGAGTCAAATAAGGGGTCCTATGTTAAAATGTAACGTGACCTGTTAAAATGTTTAAAAAGTTAAAATGGTAAAAGTTTAATTGAAATAGCTTTTGATTTCAGTACATATGCTGCAAACACAACAAATGACAATTTACAGTTCTTTACAACTTATAAAGTGTTTTGAAACTTACTGAGCGTAATACAGTAATTTGGAACAGTGCATTGTAAGTTTTTTATGTTTAAAAATATACTGTTATCATTAGGAGGTTTGTTCAATAACATTTGAATTGTAATCTTAATAGTTAATAACATGAGAATTATTCTGACTGTTATTTACATCAATTATTTAGGTAAATGAGAAAAATATAATTTGCATAGAAATTTGGAACAGGGTGTATGAAGCATTAGCATGTTTGATGTTGCAAACATGCTAATGCACAAAACATGGACACTGAAGGCATTAAAATGTGATTTGATTTGAGGAGTCCAGTTTCACAGTTTTCCCACTCTCGGTCATGTGTCTGGAGATCATGAGATGAAGCCTACAATTTAGACTGAACAACTCCATCCCATGGTCCAGTGTATTGGATCTTAGATTTCAGGGGATGAAAATAAAGGACTTAGCATCTGTGTTAGTTGGAGAGTAGAATAGAATTGACATAAATGTTGTTAGTGATTTATATTTTTCTATTCCTCAACTTATTTTGGCTGTATTATGTGCCTACTCCTTATTGATAAAAAAAAAGTTTGATCAATAATTGGTGTTCTAGTTTTTGTCCAAACCCTGTAAAATAATTCCACTATCCCCTATCTGAGCCAACAGTTTATCAATGTAATTTCGCCCCTACCCATGCTAGCTTTATCGATATTTTTAGAATATTCCAGGTCAGCTGCCCTGTTGCAAGTTCCCACCACATCCTGTGATGAGCTGGTCATGTTCATCCCCCTCCATTGAATTATATAGACGACTTTATAATATATATATATATATATATATATATATATATATATATATTCAATCCTTATAGTGGAGCTGCAGCCATCAGAGTTGACAGACATGAGACTCAGAGCACAGTTAGCACACTAACTTATATTAGTTAAAGTTGACGTAAGGAAGATGACTAGCAGGGGTGCCCTGCTAGACTTAAAGGGGTTATCCAGGAAAAAACTTTTTTTTATATATATCAACTGGCTCCAGAAAGTTAAACAGATTTGTAAATTACTTCTATTAAAAAATCTTAATCTTTTCAGTATTTATGAGCTTCTGAAGTTTAGGTTGCTCTTTTCTGTCTAAGTAATCTCTGATGACACGTGTCTCGGGAACCGCCCAGTTTAGAAGAGGTTTGCTATGGGAAATTGCTTCTAAACTGGGCGTTTCCCGAGACACGTGTCATCAGAGATTACTTAGACCGAAAAGAACAACCTTAACTTCAGAAGCTCATAAGTACTGAAAGGATTAAGATTTTTTAATAGAAGTAATTTACAAATCTGTTTAACTTTCTGGAACCAGTTGATATATTAAAAAAAGTTTTTTCCTGGAATACCCCTTTAATATTAACCAACAGACCTGACAGAGTAACCAAAGTGCAGATAGAAGGACACCCAGGAAATAGTGATCATAATATAATACATTATAACTTGTTCTTCAATAAGGGAATCTGGCGAGGGGCCACAAAAACAATGAACTTTAGGAATGCAAAGTTTTATCAACTCAGAGAAGCCCTTAACAATTTAAAATGGAATAATGTCCTCAAAAACAAGAATACTGACACTAAATGGAAGACTTTTAAAAATATCTTAAATTCTCACTGTAAGATGTATATACCTTATGGGAATAAAAGGGTCAGAAATAAAAAAAACAATATGGATGAATAAAAATATTAAAGGGTCAATAAATGACAAAAAAAAAGCATTTAAATTACTAAAACAGGACGACAGTGAAGAAGCATTAAAAAGCTATAGAGAAAAATGTAGAATATGTAAAAAACAGATAAAAGCCGCAAAAATAGAGACAGAAAGACTCATTGCCAAAGAGAGTAAAACTAAACCCAAAATGTTCTTTAACTATATAAATAGCAAAAAGGTTAAAAATAAAAGTGTTGGCTCTTTAAAAAACGATAAAGAAGAAATTATAAACGGGGATCTGGAAAAAGCAAATATATTAAACAAATTCTTCTCCACTGTATTCACTGAGGAAAATGAAATGCCAGGTGAAATACAGTGAGATAAGGTAAACTCCGCAGTACAGGTCACCTGTCAAACCCAGGAAGAAGTATAGACAAATCACCAGGTCCAGATGGCATTCACCCCCATGTTCTAAAGGAATTAAGTAATGTAATAGACAGACCCCTATTTTTAATATTCAGGGTCTCAATAGTGACAGGGACTGTTCCCCAGGACTGGGGCATGGCAAATGTGGTGCCAATATTTAAAATGGGGTCAAAAGGTGACCCCGGGAATTATAGGCCTGTTAGTTTAACCTTGGTTGTATGTAAATTGTTTGAGGGTTTTCTAAGAGATGCTATTTTGGAGTATCTTGATAAAAATAAATGTATGACTCCATATCAGCATGGCTTTATGAGAGATCGGTCCTGTCAAACTAACCTGATCAGCTTTTATGAGAAGGTGAGCTCCAGATTGGATCGGAGGAAATCGCTGGATGTTGTATATCTGGATTTTTCCAAAGCCTTTATACGGTACCACATAAAAGATTGATGCATAAAATGAGAAGGATGGGACTGGGGGATAATGTGTGTAAGTGGGTAAGTAACTGGCTCAGTGATAGGAAACAGAGGGTGGTTATTACTGGTACTTATTCTGATTGGGTGACTGTTACTAGGGGTGTACCACAGGGGTCAGTCTTGGGTCCTGCTCTATTTAATATATTTATTAATGACCTGGTAGAGGGGTGAATGTCACGATGCCGGCTGGCAGGTAGTGGACCCTCTGTGCCAGAGAGGGATTGGCGTGGACCGTGCTAGTGGACCGGTTCTAAGCCACTACTGGTTTTCACCAGAGCCCGCCGCAAAGCGGGATGGTCTTGCTGCGGCGGTAGTGACCAGGTCGTATCCACTAGCAACGGCTCACCTCTCTGGCTGCTGAAGATAGGCGCGGTACAAGGGAGTAGGCAGAAGCAAGGTCGGACGTAGCAGAAGGTCGGGGCAGGCAGCAAGGATCGTAGTCAGGGGCAACGGCAGAAGGTCTGGAAACACAGGCAAGGAACACACAAGGAACGCTTTCACTGGCACTAAGGCAACAAGATCCGGCAAGGGAGTGCAAGGGAAGTGAGGTAATATAGGGAAGTGCACAGGTGAAAACCCTAATTGGAACCACTGCGCCAATCAGCGGCGCAGTGGCCCTTTAAATCGCAGAGACCCGGCGCGCGCGCGCCCTAGGGAGCGGGGCCGCGCGCGCCGGGACAGAACAGACGGGGAGCGAGTCAGGTAGGGGAGCCGGGGTGCGCATCGCGAGCGGGCGCTACCCGCATCGCGAATCGCATCCCGGCTGGCAGCAGGATCGCAGCGCCCCGGGTCAGAGGACGTGACCGGAGCGCTGCAGCGGAGGGAGTGAAGCGAGCGCTCCGGGGAGGAGCGGGGACCCGGAGCGCTCGGCGTAACAGTACCCCCCCCCTTGGGTCTCCCCCTCTTCTTGGAGCCTGAGAACCTGAGGAGCAGACTTTTGTCAAGGATGTTGTCCTCAGGTTCCCAGGATCTCTCTTCAGGACCACAACCCTCCCAGTCTACTAAAAAAAAATTTTTCCCTCTGACCTTTTTGGCAGCCAAAATTTCCTTGACCGAGAAGACGTCCGAGGAGCCGGAAACAGGAGTGGGAGGAACAGATTTGGGAGAAAAACGGTTGAGGATGAGTGGTTTGAGAAGAGAGACGTGAAAGGCATTAGGGATACGAAGAGAAGGAGGAAGAAGAAGTTTATAAGAGACAGGATTAATTTGACACAAAATTTTGAAAGGACCAAGATAGCGTGGTCCCAACTTGTAGCTAGGGACACGGAAGCGGACATATTTAGCGGAGAGCCATACCTTGTCTCCAGGGGAAAAAACGGGGGGAGCTCTTCTTTTCTTATCCGCGAACCTCTTCATGCGTGAAGAAGCCTGTAAGAGAGAATTTTGGGTCTCTCTCCATATAATGGAAAGGTCACGAGAAATTTCATCCACAGCGGGCAGACCAGAGGGCAAGGGGGTAGGGAGGGGGGGAAGAGGGTGACGGCCGTACACCACGAAAAATGGGGATTTGGAGGAAGATTCAGAGACCCTGAAGTTATACGAAAATTCGGCCCATGGAAGGAGATCTGCCCAGTCATCCTGGCGGGAGGAAACAAAATGTCGCAAATAATCACCCAGGATCTGGTTAATTCTTTCTACTTGTCCATTGGACTGGGGATGATATGCAGAGGAAAAATTTAATTTAATCTTGAGTTGTTTACAGAGAGCCCTCCAGAATTTAGACACGAATTGGACCCCTCTATCCGAGACAATCTGCGTAGGCAACCCGTGAAGACGAAAAATGTGTACAAAAAATTGTTTAGCCAACTGAGGCGCAGAAGGAAGACCAGGAAGAGGGATGAAATGTGCCATTTTGGAGAATCGATCAACGACCACCCAAATAACGGTGTTGCCACGGGAAGGGGGTAAATCAGTAATAAAATCCATACCAATCAGAGACCAAGGCTGTTCGGGGACAGGCAGAGGATGAAGAAAACCAGCGGGCTTCTGGCGAGGAGTCTTATCCCGGGCACAGATAGTGCAGGCTCGCACAAAGTCCCCAACATCCGTCTCCAGAGTCGGCCACCAATAGAAGCGGGAGATGAGTTGCACAGATTTCTTGATGCCCGCATGACCTGCGAGATGGGAGGAGTGACCCCATTTGAGGATTCCGAGGCGTTGGCGTGGAGAAACAAAGGTCTTTCCTGGAGGAGTCTGCCTGATGGAGGCAGGAGAAGTGGAGATCAGGCAGTCAGGTGGAATGATGTGTTGCGGAGGGAGATCAACTTCTGAGGCATCCGAGGAACGAGAGAGAGCATCGGCCCTAATGTTCTTATCGGCAGGACGAAAGTGAATCTCAAAATTAAATCGGGCAAAGAACAGAGACCACCGGGCCTGGCGAGGATTCAGCCGTTGGGCCGACTGGAGGTAGGAGAGGTTCTTGTGGTCGGTGTAGATAATAACAGGAAATCTTGATCCCTCCAGCAGATGCCTCCATTCCTCAAGTGCTAATTTAATGGCTAGAAGCTCTCGATCCCCGATGGAGTAGTTCCTCTCCGCTGGAGAGAAGGTCCTAGAGAAAAAACCACAAGTGACAGCATGCCCGGAAGGATTTTTTTGTAGAAGAACAGCTCCAGCTCCTACTGAGGAGGCATCAACCTCCAATAGGAAGGGTTTGGAAGGGTCAGGTCTGGAGAGCACGGGAGCCGAAGAAAAGGCAGACTTGAGTCGTTTAAAGGAGTCTTCTGCTTGAGGAGGCCAGGACTTGGGATCAGCATTTTTCTTGGTTAAAGCCACGATAGGAGCCACAATGGTAGAAAAATGTGGAATAAATTGCCTGTAATAATTGGCGAACCCCAAAAAGCGTTGGATAGCACGGAGTCCGGAGGGGCGTGGCCAATTTAAGACGGCAGAGAGTTTGTCTGGATCCATCTGTAGTCCCTGGCCAGAGACCAAATATCCTAGAAAAGGAAGAGATTGGCATTCAAACAGACATTTCTCAATTTTGGCATAGAGTTGGTTGTCACGAAGTCTCTGAAGAACCATACGGACATGCTGGCGGTGTTCTTCTAGATTGGCAGAAAAAATTAGGATATCGTCCAGATATACCACAACACAGGAGTATAACAGATCACGAAAAATTTCATTGACAAAGTCTTGGAAGACGGCAGGGGCATTGCACAGTCCAAAGGGCATGACCAGATACTCAAAGTGTCCATCTCTGGTGTTAAATGCCGTTTTCCACTCGTCCCCCTCTCTGATGCGGATGAGGTTATAGGCGCCTCTTAAGTCCAATTTAGTGAAGATGTGGGCACCTTGGAGGCGATCAAAGAGTTCAGAGATGAGGGGTAAGGGGTAGCGGTTCTTAACCGTGATTTTATTAAGACCGCGGTAGTCAATGCAAGGACGTAGGGAGCCATCTTTTTTGGACACAAAGAAAAATCCGGCTCCGGCAGGAGAGGAGGATTTACGGATAAAGCCCTTTTTTAGATTCTCCTGGACGTATTCGGACATGGCAAGAGTCTCTGGGGCAGAGAGAGGATAAATTCTGCCCCGGGGTGGAGTAGTACCCGGGAGGAGGTCGATAGGGCAATCATAAGGCCTGTGAGGAGGTAGAGTCTCAGCTTGTTTTTTGCAGAAAACATCCGCGAAGTCCATATAGGCCTTAGGGAGACCGGTTACTGGAGGAACCACAGAGTTACGGCAAGGGTTACTGGGAACCGGTTTTAGACAGTTCTTGGAACAAGAGGACCCCCAACTCTTGATCTCCCCAGTGGACCAATCCAGGGTTGGGGAATGAAGTTGAAGCCAGGGAAGTCCAAGGAGAATCTCCGAGGTGCAATTGGGGAGGACCAAAAGTTCAATCCTCTCATGATGAGATCCGATGCTCATAAGAAGGGGCTCCGTGCGGAAACGTATGGTACAGTCCAATCTTTCATTATTTACACAATTGATGTAGAGGGGTCTGGCGAGACTGGTCACTGGGATGTTGAACCTGTTGACGAGAGAGGCCAAAATAAAATTTCCTGCAGATCCAGAGTCCAAGAAGGCCACTGTAGAGAAGGAGAAGGCAGAGGCAGACATCCGCACAGGCACAGTAAGACGTGGAGAAGCAGAGTAGACATCAAGGACTGTCTCACCTTTGTGCGGAGTCAGCGTACGTCTTTCCAGGCGGGGAGGACGGATAGGACAATCCCTCAGGAAGTGTTCGGTACTAGCACAGTACAGGCAGAGGTTCTCCATACGGCGTCGTGTCCTCTCTTGAGGTGTCAGGCGAGACCGGTCGACCTGCATAGCCTCCACGGCGGGAGGCACAGGAACAGATTGCAGGGGACCAGAGGAGAGAGGAGCCGAGGAGACGAAACGCCTCGTGCGAACAGAGTCCATATCTTGGCGGAGTTCCTGACGCCTTTCAGAAAAACGCATGTCAATGCGAGTGGCTAGGTGAATAAGTTCATGTAGATTAGCAGGAATTTCTCGTGCGGCCAGAACATCTTTAATGTTGCTGGATAGGCCTTTTTTGAAGGTCGCGCAGAGGGCCTCATTATTCCAGGACAATTCTGAAGCAAGTGTACGGAATTGTACGGCATACTCGCCAACGGAAGAATTACCCTGGACCAGGTTCAACAGGGCAGTCTCAGCAGAAGAGGCTCGGGCAGGTTCCTCAAAGACACTTCGGATTTCCGAGAAGAAGGAGTGTACAGAGGCAGTGACGGGGTCATTGCGGTCCCAGAGCGGTGTGGCCCATGACAGGGCTTTTCCGGACAGAAGACTGACTACGAAAGCCACCTTAGACCTTTCAGTGGGAAACAGGTCCGACATCATCTCCAGATGCAGGGAACATTGGGAAAGAAAGCCACGGCAAAACTTAGAGTCCCCATCAAATTTATCCGGCAAGGATAAGCGTATCCCAGGAGCGGCCACTCGCTGCGGAGGAGGTGCAGGAGCTGGCGGAGGAGATGACTGCTGAAGCTGTGGTAGCAACTGTTGTAGCATAACGGTCAGTTGAGACAGCTGTTGGCCTTGTTGCGCTATCTGTTGTGACTGCTGGGCGACCACCGTGGTGAGGTCAGCGACAACTGGCAGAGGAACTTCAGCGGGATCCATGGCCGGATCTACTGTCACGATGCCGGCTGGCAGGTAGTGGACCCTCTGTGCCAGAGAGGGATTGGCGTGGACCGTGCTAGTGGACCGGTTCTAAGCCACTACTGGTTTTCACCAGAGCCCGCCGCAAAGCGGGATGGTCTTGCTGCGGCGGTAGTGACCAGGTCGTATCCACTAGCAACGGCTCACCTCTCTGGCTGCTGAAGATAGGCGCGGTACAAGGGAGTAGGCAGAAGCAAGGTCGGACGTAGCAGAAGGTCGGGGCAGGCAGCAAGGATCGTAGTCAGGGGCAACGGCAGAAGGTCTGGAAACACAGGCAAGGAACACACAAGGAACGCTTTCACTGGCACTAAGGCAACAAGATCCGGCAAGGGAGTGCAAGGGAAGTGAGGTAATATAGGGAAGTGCACAGGTGAAAACCCTAATTGGAACCACTGCGCCAATCAGCGGCGCAGTGGCCCTTTAAATCGCAGAGACCCGGCGCGCGCGCGCCCTAGGGAGCGGGGCCGCGCGCGCCGGGACAGAACAGACGGGGAGCGAGTCAGGTAGGGGAGCCGGGGTGCGCATCGCGAGCGGGCGCTACCCGCATCGCGAATCGCATCCCGGCTGGCAGCAGGATCGCAGCGCCCCGGGTCAGAGGACGTGACCGGAGCGCTGCAGCGGAGGGAGTGAAGCGAGCGCTCCGGGGAGGAGCGGGGACCCGGAGCGCTCGGCGTAACAGTGAATAGTAAAGTATCAATCTTTGCAGATGATACTAAACTCTGTAAAGCGGTAAACACAATAGAGGACAGTGCACTGTTACAAATGGATTTGGATAGGTTGGTGGTTTGGGCTGAGAAGTGGCAGATGAGGCTCAACATTGATAAATGTAAGGTAATGCACATGGGGAGGAAAAGTCTGGGCTAGGATTATGTGTTAAATGGGAGAACACTTGGGACGACTGACTTGGAAAAGGACTTAGGAGTCTTAGTTAACAGTAAATTTAGCTGTAGTGACCAGTGTCGGGCAGCTGCTGCCAAGGCAAATACAATCATGGGGTGCATCATTAGGAGCATAGATGCCCACGACAAGGAAATAATTCTACCGCTGCACAAATCACAAGTATGACCACACATAGAATACTGTGTACAGTACTGGTCACCTGTGTACAAGAAAGATATAGTGGAGCTGGAGAGGGTTCAAAGACGGGCAACCAGGGTAATACGGGGAATGGGAGGACTACAGTACCCATAAAGATTATCAGAATTGGGGTTATTTAGTTTAGAAAAAAAGAAGGCTTAGGGGCGACATAATAACTATGTAGAAATATCTCAGGGGACCTTACAGAGATCCGTCCCATTATCTATTTATACCCAGGACTGTATCTATAACAAGGGGACATCCTCTTTGTCTTGAGGAAAGAAGGTTTCTACACCAGCACAGATGGGGGTTCTTTACTGTAAGAGCAGTGAGACTGTGGAATTCTCTGCCAGAGAAGATGGTCATGGGGAACTCTGTAAAAGGATTTAAAAGGGGGTCTGGATGCATTTTGGAGAGTAATAACATTGCTGGTTATGTATACTAGATTCATAGGGACAGAACGTTGATCCAGGGATTTATTCTGATGTCCATATTTGGAGTCAGAAGGAATTTTTACCTCTAGTATGAGGGTTTTTTGCCTTCCTCTGGATCAACTCAGTAGGGCCTCATTAGGAATATAGGTTGAACTTGATGGACTCTGTTCTTTTTTAAACTTTATGAACTATGTTACTATGTCCAGCGGTAAGAAACTTATCCTGCGCATAGGGGATAAGTATCCGTTCGTAGGGGGGTTCGACCACTGGGACCCCCCCCCCATGATCTCCCGTATGGGCCGCCGGCTCTGTTGTGTTAGAGCATGTTTCGTACCCAGCAAGTCAGCTGGTCTAAACATTCCCCCTCTATTCATCTCTATGGGGAGGCGGAGACACACTAATGCTGGAGGGGAGTGTTTGGACCAAGTGACCTGCTGTATGTGAAATGCCTCATACAGGAAATCGGGGGGGGGGGGAATCCTAGTGTTCAGGCCTCTGACAGCCCCGGATTGAACATATACTGTATAGAAAATATAAAGCTATCTACACAATTCAATGGAGTGGGATAAACATGGCAATTCAATGGAGTGGGATAAACATGGCTCATCATAGGACGGGATGGGAGTGCATTGGGTGCATCTCAGAGCAGCAGGCAGATGTCTCAGGACAGGGGGAGTGAAGATATAAATTAGTCACAATGGGGGTCGGCAGAATCAAAATGCAATTATATGGCATACTTGCTCATCTTACACAGGTACATTGATTTATGAAAAGTTGATTTAGCCAGATGACACCTCAAAGCACATGAAAAGGTATTGACATTATAAATAGGATGATAATGGAAAGTGCTAAACACAAAACCTTAAACTTAGAAAATAGTTTTCATTATTCAAATATTGACTCACACACAAAAAATGTTATAAATACACTTAAACATTGGCAATTGTTTTTCATCAATTATCTACTCAGCTCTGCTGACAAATGCATTGTCCGAAGACATAACTGCAGCTTGGAGTATGGTGAGGATGAGAACAAAGGAACTGACAGTTTTATTTGTGAGCCATATTTTTACTGCCATGGGAACAGCATTATACCTAAATGATAGCAATTTGCAGATGTCATGTACACTTTAGATTTTATTATTGACCTTTGCTTTACTTTTGGCTCTTGCATCTTTTCAATAATCAAAGCCTAATGTACTATATTGTAGAGAACAAATCTAGTTATGTAAATGAGGGCTGTAAGCATGGGATTCCACTGTGCAATTGCCTGGTGTATGCTTCGAGAAGATACATAGGTGACGAGCAATGAAAGTCTTATTCGGTGCACTGTTTAAAAGATGGCTTTGATCATGTTGCACATGCTTCAGGAAGAGAAACCTATAAACTGCGCAAATAGTGTGATTCATCAATGCCTTCCTACAGCTTCCAAAACAATCCATTTCATTTTTTTTTTATGCGTATCTGAGAAAAACTGTTATAACTGTCTTCCAGACACAATGTGTTGAAGCAGCATTTTTTAAATCAACATTATTGGGATCTATGAAAGAAGGGGAAAAATGCCATATCCTTTGAATATTTACATTCAGATTGCTGCTCAGGGCACTAGAGATATGCTTAGGAGTGCAAAACATCAAAAATGCCACACACTCTATCAACATAAATGTCATTTGTTTTCGGCTAAATGTAGTATGAAAAATGTTTATGGTGATTAATTTATGATGTGTTTTTAGTAATATGTATAATACTTAAAGGTATTAAATGCCGATCCTCAATATCAGACAGGCAGACCAAAAATTATCATCTATAAAAGGCTTCAGAGCACAAGGTTATATACGCAGTAGAGTCTTTTATAAAATATTTGTATTTTGTTTGAGATTTTAAAAAAAAGAGAGCTTTTTTTGAATCATCTTTGAAAAAAAATTCTTACTAAAATAAAACAAAAAAAAAAATTACCTGAAAATAAAAACTAAGCACTACTGTCCACAGGGTGCACCTTCGTAGCGTGGAATGAAGTAAGACCAGGAAATAAGATCCCAGGATAAGAGAACATCTGCCAGGTAAAGAAGTCTAGAACTCAATGAAGAAAAATATAAAAGGTCTTCCAGCTTCATTAAAAAAAATAGGCATTAAAGTGTTTTGGTAGACTACATCTTATAAAATCCAAAGCATTTCTTAAGCCTTAGATCTAATCCACCTGGACACTTTTATGTATATTTTCTTAAAGAAGTTGTCCAGTGCTAAGAAATGCCTAATCGAGTGCAGTCCGACCAAGTAAAAGGAATCAAAGATTGGATCTCCAAAGATTCTTATGTTTTAGACTTTCTTTTGTGATATGACAAAAGCAAATAAAATAAAATGTGGCAATCAGGCACTGCACCTGGGGCACATACAACACCTAGGAATGGCTGGATATAGCACAATCACAGATCCTGTGTGACTACCAGACAAAATGAGGGGGTGCCAGCTTGTAGTGAAGGTAGACAGTGCAACAGGATAATTAGTAATGAAGAAAGGCAAAAGAACGCTGCACTCACCCATGGATAGATAGCCAAAAAGATGAAATTCTTTATTGTAGTATCTTGTAGATAGACAATAGTAGCTGGATATGCGGGGAGCCGGAGACCTGAGTCTCGTGGAGCGGGGGCGTACCACTGGATGACAACTAGTTTCACATCATATCAGACGCTTCTTGCGGTCACTAATTGTCATCCAGTGGTATGACCCCGTTCCATGAGACTCAGGTCTCCGGCTCCCCGCATATCCAGCTACTATTGTCTATCTACAAGATACTACAATAAATTTCATCTTTTTGGCTGTCTATCCGTTAGTGAGTGCAGCTTTCTTGCCTTTCTACATTGCAAATTATCTTTGTGACATGTCTTTGCGTAGCATAACATAATCATCTAGCTTGGAAACCACTCTACAAAACATTTTAAAGGACTGAGTAGCTGTATTCAACCCTCTATGAAAATCTTGGTAGTGGCACAAGACTCCTACTACAATTACAGCAGTTGTCATGGCCGTGAATAATTCTATAAGTGACTGCTTCTTACGCTAATGGGTCTAAAAACTCATAATAGAGATTGTGCAGACACCTTACATTAGTTTTCTATATGGAACAGACAGGCAGAAGCTGGTGATCATTCACCAACCCCTGCCAGACCACTCAACCATGCTGAGCTGGGAGTGAAAGTGTCTTGTTACAGAGACCCTGTAAATATCTATTTCAAGTATACCTATCTATCTATCGTATGTATCTATTTATTTCAAACAAGGTAAAGACAATTTCTGATACCCAAATAGGTTTGAATCACTTTATTCAACTTTGTGATATTTCCACTCAACTTGGAGCAATTTCCTAAGCTTGAAAACACACTAAATAAAGCCGAGATGACTCATAGGTCAATAAAGTGATTCACATCTTTTGGGATATCAGGAATGACTTCAATTTATCTGGCCTATGTGTGAGCATTTATAAGCTTGGTAAGGCATTGTGTAATTTCATTATATTTATAGTTGATAGTATACATAGTTGCTTATGGTCCAAGTTTATTGTACTTAAGCAGCAATTTACTTACCAGAGATGATGATGTCACCTTTGACACCTTTGACAATATTTGCTACATCTGTATTACTTGTTTACTCCATTGTGATTGCCTGAAATATAACCATTAACTCGAGACATTAAGACCTTCTTGTTCTTGGACTGTTCTTTTTTATTGACTGCACTAATCTCTAAGTTTGTTTGAACTGTTTGTCATTTAGTACAATTTACTTGTTTTTTCTCCATTAATTCTTCACATAACTACACTGTCAACCGAGTGCTGTCCAAGCATGCTGCGAATGCCGTGATACTAGACATTTGCCCTGGTATCACAGCATGTATAGCTTCAAAATGATTCCCACATCCTCTAATAACGCTTTCGAATTGAGAAGACATATTGATGGAGTCGGATGCTGCCAGACTGGTTTCACTGTCAACTCCTGACCCTTTAAACAAGCTGTATGGGAGCAGAAGTCATCCTGCCATAAAACAAACAGACAATCCTCTTCAAATGTAACCAATTAGCCATCTTATTACTACAACTTCATGTGTGTCACAAAAAGATTTTATAATACTATAACGATATAATAAAAAATAAAGCCATTGTTGTCATAAACAGCAATATCAAGTTCATAAACAAAAATACTTGTAATATGAGTTAAACACACAGGAACTAATATCGAAGAAACTTTATTCTGAGCAGCTGTAAAGAGGTGAAATAAACAGCGGCTGTTATATTGTTCCAGTTAGAAGGCAGGAGAAATTCTCTGTTTGTCCAGTCTTCTGGATTGTTCCTACATGATGCTCAATAAACAAAACTGTGATATAACTGTAATGATAAGCATTGGAGGTGCTATAACTTTCCCTGCTGATATGTAACTTCAAGGGATCACATGAAGTCCACATTGTGCAGTTATTAGGTAAGTTGTATTTTTAAGCATTTTATTATTAAACAACTATAGTGCTCTCCATCAATCCAAAATGTTAATAAACCTCAAATCTGAATATGTAAGTAAAGTGAGGACAATTATTAGTGTACAGAATTATTCTGAAGGAAAAGCTGCCCTTCAGCAGCAAGTGAAATGCAGGGTTCTTCTTTATTATGTCCACATAAAATGAAAGAGATAGATACCGACATGTTTAGGGTCTTAATGACCCTTAGACATGGCATACATCTGACTAAAAACGTAAAACTTAATGGTCTTAAAATAGACCATTATTACACAACTAAATAAAAGATAACAATTTTTCCATCTCACTTGTTTGTTTATTATACTGTGTTTAACCCTTTAACCTCTTAAGGACGCAGGGCGTATGGATACACCCTGCATTCCGAGTCCTTAAGGACGCAGTGCGTATCCATACGCCCGTGGGAATTCCGGTCCCCACCGCTAGCCGGTTGGGGACCGGAGCCGAATGCCTGCTGAAATCGTTCAGCAGGCATCCCGGCATATCGCCCAGGGGGGTCATTATGCCCCCCCATGTCGGCGATGGCCGCAGATCGCTGGACAATTCAGTCCAGCGATCTGCGGCGATTCCGGGTCAATCGGGTCTCCGGTGACCCGGAATTACTGGCTGATCGGGGCCGTCTCTGAAGGCCCCGAACAGCCAGAGCCTGCAGGGGTGAGGTGGCACTGGTGCCACCTCACGATCGCCCTGATTCGTCGGCCGGATTATAGTTTCCAAAATGGTATGCCATGTGTTTTTTTTTTGCTGTTCTGGCACCATAGGGGCTTCCTAAAGGTGACATGCCCCCCAAAAACCATTTGACGCTCCTTCCCTTCTGAGCCCTCTACTGCGCCCGCCGAACAATTAACATAGACATATGAGGTATGTGCTTACTCGAGAGAAATTGGGTTTCAAATACAAGTAAAAATTTTCTCCTTTTTACCCCTTGCAAAAATTCAAAAATTGGGTCTACAAGAACATGCGAGTGTAAAAAATGAAGATTGTGAATTTTCTCCTTCACTTTGCTGCTATTCCCGTGAAACCCCTAAAGGGTTAAAACGCTTACTGAATGTCATTTTGAATACTTTGGGGGATGCAGTTTTTATAATGGGGTCATTTATGGGGTATTTCTAATATGAAGACCCTTCAAATCCACTTCAAACCTGAACTGGTCCCTGAAAAAAAGCGAGTTTCAAAATTTTGTGAAAAATTGGAAAATTGCTGCGGAACTTTGAAGCCCTCTGGTGTCTTCCAAAAGTAAAAACTCATCAATTTGATGATGCAAACATAAAGTAGACATATTGTATATGTGAATAAAAAAAAATTATTTGGAATATCCATTTTCCTTACAAGCAGAGAGCTTCAAAGTTAGAAAAATGCTAAATTTTCAAATTTTTCATCAAATTTTGGGATTTTTCACCAAGAAAGGATGCAAGTTACCACAAAATTTTACTACTATGTTAAAATAGAATATGTCACGAAAAAACTATCTTGGAATCAGAATGATAACTAAAAGCATCCCAGAGTTATTAATGTTTAAAGTGACAGTGGTCAGATTTGCAAAAAATGGCCGAGTCCTTAAGGTGAAAAAGGGCTCAGTCCTTAAGGGGTTAAATGGGCACTGTCAGGTTCAAAAACTTTTTATATGTTGTTAATGATGAAAATTAAAGACCATTTATAATATAGTTGTTTACATGTTTTTGTATATATAATAAAGAAAATGGCTCCTGAAAATCCCACCACTAGGGATCCCCATACCTACTGGGAAACTAACCAGTCCTGCAATAGCATCAGGCTTGTCCATGAGTCATGGACAAGAGATGACTCATGGACAGGGCTGCATGAGCAGACAAACCAATGACCTCAGACCACCACAAGGGAGGGACACCCCCCCCTTCCCCTGAGAGGATTTCTAACACTGTGAGCTGAGAAAAAAGAGGTGTTTTAATAATAAACTAGCTGAGTACCCGGCACTGCCCGATTTTTTCTACCTAATCCTTGGGGGGGGGGGGGGGGGGAAAGCAAATTCTGTCATATGTTGTCCTCAAATCATGACCCCATATCCCCTCCTCATATCCTGACCCCAAATCACCTCCTCTTATTCTGACCTCATATCCTGTCCTAATATCCCATCCTCATATCCCGTCCTCCTGTCCCTTCCTCATGTCCCGTCCTCATGTCCCGTCCTCAGATCTCATCCTCATATCCCATCCTTATATCCCTTCCCCATAACCCGTCCCCATGTCCCATGCCAATATCCCATCTTCATATTCCATTCTCATATCCTGTCCCCATATCGAGACCTCATATTCTGACCTCATATTCTGTCCTGATGTCCCATCCTCATGTCCCGTCCCCATATTCCAACCTCATATCTTGTCCTCATATCCCGTCCCCATATCTGACCTCATAACCTGACCTCATATCAAGTCCCCATAACCCACCTCATATCCCGTCCCAATATCCTGTTCTTATGTCTAATCCTGGTTTCTAATCCTCATCTCCCGTCCTCAGGTGGGGCTGAGTTGTGATGAGAATAATGTAAACTGAAAATAAAAGGGGTGTGGCTTAAAGGGTTGGCGTGTCTTTTCAAGATGGGGCATGGAATGTGGGGAGCTTGCGAGCCGGACTGACGCATTCACCAGGAGATGCAGAGCGGAGCTTGTGGAGTAAGGTACCAGAAGTCCCATATACTTGCATGGAACTTGAAACAAAAACCCCATCCTTCACATATGGGGGTAGGTTAGGGTTAATTTAACTATTATATATTTTTATTTGAATATAAGTAACACGTGACCAAGTATTAGCGAAATATCTCCAGCCGTACAGAAGTTATGCTGGAACATACATTTCCCATAGAATTGCATTGGACTTTATACAAAAAAAAACGAAAAACGCAAAAGGGGGGGTAGGTTAGGGTTAAATTAACTATCCTATATTTTTAGTGGACATATAAGTAACATGTGATCAAGTATTATTGAAATATCTCCAGCTGTTTGGAAGTTATGCAGTAACATATATTTCCCAAAGACTTGTATGGGACCTTGACCGTCGCAAATTGGGGTAGGTAAGGGTTAAATTACCTATCCTATGTTTGTTTTTGACATATAAGTAACATGTGTACCTAGTTTCATGGCAAAATCTTCAGCCGTTTGGAAGTGATGCTGGAACTTACACACACACATACACACACACACATTGGCCCACATTTATCAATGTGTTTACACCGTTTTTTCCTTCGATATTTGGCACTAATTTGGCGCAAAGTATGGTTTTGCGCCTTTTTTTGTGCCTTTTTGTTTAAAAGTTTCTGCTGATTTTGAGTTACGATCCCCTGATTTGGGCAGTATGCATGATATGGACGTGTTTTATCAATTGCGCCTTTTATAAAAAGGCGCATAACAAGGCGCAAAGACCAGAAATATGGCAAAAATGTACACCAAGCTCAAGGTGGTGTAGGAAATCCTTCTACGTGTCCACTGCGCAATCACAAAAACCAGTGTAAGAGAAAGGTGTAAGATAGAGGTTTGAGGGTTGTCACGATTCGGCAGGCTGGAGGTGGATCCTCTGTGCCAGAGAGGGATTGGCGTGGACCGAGCCGGTGGACCGGTTCTAAGTTGCTACTGGTATTCACCAGAGCCCGCCGCAAAGCGGGATGGTCTTGCAGCGGCGGTAGCAACCAGGTCGTATTCACTGGCAACGGTTCAACCTCTCTGACTGCTGAGAAAAGCGCGGTACAAGGGAGTAGACAAGAGCAAGGTCAGACGTGGCAGAAGGTTGGGGCAGGCGGCTAGGTTCGTAGTCAATGGTGATAGCAGATGGTCAAGAACACAGTAGAGGTAACACAGAGTAGCTTTCTCAAGGCACAAGGCAACAAGATCCGGCAAGGGAGTGCAGGGGAAGTGAGGTATAAGTAGGGAGTGCACAGGTGGAAACTAATCAGGAAGATTGGGCCAGGCACCATCATTGGTGCACTGGCCCTTTAAATCTCAGAGAGCTGGCACGCGCGCGCCCTAGAGAGTGGAGCCGCGCGCGCCAGAGCATGACAGCCGGGGACCGGGACAGGTAAGTGACTTGGGATGCGATTCGCGAGCGGGCGCGTCCCGCTATGCGAATCGCATCCCCGCCAGCAATGTCAGTGCAGCGCTCCCGGTGCAGGGAGGAGGAGCAGGGACCCGGAGCGCTCAGCGTAACAGTACCCCCCCCCTTAGGTCTCCCCCTCTTTTTGTCAGGATGTCGCTCCACCTGGGACGAGGACATTGGGAGCGATTGTAGAGTCTCCTTCTGGGGGACAGTGAAGTCCTGGGCAGACCAGTCAGAAGGAGTGGGAATGGGGAGGGGGGCAGAGGGTGAGGCTTGGCACAGTCCTGATAGGCCTCGGGGAGACCAGGCACAGGAGGGGACACTGAGGCCCGACAGACGGGGCTGGGAGCAGACGTGAGGCATTTCTTGCGGCAAGCAGGACCCCAATTCTCGATCTCCCCGGTGGTCCAGTCAAGGGTGGGAGAATGGTGCTGGAGCCATGGCAGACCGAGAAGGACTTCAGATGTGCAGCCGGGCAAAACCAAAAATTCAATCTTTTCGAGATGTGGTCCAATGTTCATAAGCAGAGGCACTGTGCGATAACGCACAGTGCAGTTCAACTTGACTCCGTTGACTGAAGCAATGTAGAGCGGCTTGATGAGACGGGTCACCGGGATGCAGTACCTATCAAGCAAAGAGGCCAGAATAAAATTTCCAGAAGAACCAGAGTCCAAGACGGCCACGGCAGAGAAGGAGGAGTTGGCAGAAGGAGAAATCCGTACGGGCACAGTGAGACATGGAGAAGCAGACTCCATACCCAGAGACGCCAGACCCACATGAGCAGGTTGCGTGCGTGCATTTTCCAGACATGGAGGACGAATCGGGCAATCCACCAAGAAATGGTCGGTACTAGCGCAGTACAGACATAGATTTTTATCCCTACGGCGAGACCTCTCTTCAATAGTCAGGCGAGACCGATCTACTTGCATAGGCTCCTCGGCGGGAGGCACAGGGGTAGATTGCAAGGGATACCGTGAGAGAGGTGCCCAGGGATTAAGGTCTTTTTCCTGGCGGAGTTCCTGGTGTCTTTCCGAAAAATGCATGTCAATGCGGGTGGCCAAATGGATAAGTTCATGCAGATTGGCAGGAATCTCTCGTGCGGCCAGCACATCTTTGATGTTACTGGATAGGCCTTTTTTAAAGGTCGCGCAGAGAGCCTCGTTGTTCCAAGATAATTCGGAAGCGAGAGTACGAAATCGGATGGCGTACTCGCCCACTGAAGAATTACCCTGGACCAGGTTCAGCAGGGCAGTCTCGGCAGAAGAAGCTTGGGCTGGTTCCTCGAAGACACTGCGAACCTCAGAGAAGAAGGAGTGTACAGTGGTGGTGACAGGGTCATTGCAGTCCCAGAGCGGTGTGGCCCAAGCCAAAGCCTTCCCAGACAGGAGACTAACCACGAAAGCCACCTTCGACCATTCAGTAGGAAATTGGTCCGACAACATCTCCAAATGTAGGGAACATTGTGACAGGAAACCTCGGCAGAGTCTAGAGTCCCCATCAAATTTGTCCGGCAGGGACAAGCGGAGGTTAGGAGCGGCCACTCGCTGCGGAAGAGGTGCAGGAGCCGGCGGAGGAGATGGTTGTTGCTGCTGTAGCTGTGACTGAAATTGCTGTAGCTGTGACTGAAGCTGCTGTAGCTGTGACTGAAGTTGCTGTGTCATGGTGGTCAAGTACGACAGCTGGTGATCTTGTTGGGCGATCTGTCGGGATTGCTGGGCGACCAGCGTAGTGAGGTCAGAGACAACTGGCAGGGGAACCTCAGCGGGATCCATGGCCGGATCTACTGTCACGATTCGGCAGGCTGGAGGTGGATCCTCTGTGCCAGAGAGGGATTGGCGTAGACCGAGCCGGTGGACCGGTTCTAAGTTGCTACTGGTATTCACCAGAGCCCGCCGCAAAGCGGGATGGTCTTGCAGCGGCGGTAGCAACCAGGTCGTATCCACTGGCAACGGTTCAACCTCTCTGACTGCTGAGAAAAGCGCGGTACAAGGGAGTAGACAAGAGCAAGGTCAGACGTGGCAGAAGGTCGGGGCAGGCGGCTAGGTTCGTAGTCAATGGTGATAGCAGATGGTCAAGAACACAGTAGAGGTAACACAGAGTAGCTTTCTCAAGGCACAGGGCAACAAGATCCGGCAAGGGAGTGCAGGGGAAGTGAGGTATAAGTAGGGAGTGCACAGGTGGAAACTAATCAGGAAGATTGGGCCAGGCACCATCATTGGTGCACTGGCCCTTTAAATCTCAGAGAGCTGGCGCGCGTGCGCTCTAGAGAGTGGAGCCGCGCGCGCCAGAGCATGACAGCCGGGGACCGGGACAGGTAAGTGACTTGGGATGCGATTCGCGAGCGGGCGCGTCCCGCTATGCGAATCGCATCCCCGCCAGCAATGTCAGTGCAGAGAAACGCCGGGAGCGCTACGGGGAGGAGCAGGGACCCGGAGCGCTCAGCGTAACAAGGGTATTACCGTGCTTGCGCCAAAATCATCAAGATGCGTGCGCCTTTTTAAGTAAAAAAAGAGGCAAGGACAGGAAATATATGGGTATAAAAAGACGCAACAAAAACACACGGAGGTAGACAGCTAATGATAAATGTGGGCCATTGAGTTTTATATATATATAGATATAGGTTATAGAGGCATAGAAATAAGATTTACTTGGTCCGGATTAGGTTTGAGAGAAGAAAAACAAAAAAAGGAACAAGAGCGCTATATGTACCATTAAATCCAGGGGATAATAGAGGTAAAAAGGCTAAATAAGTTTATCCTGCTCACCTGACCATGTTGCGCTAGGAGCACAGCACCTTAAGAAGCCTTGACACAACAACTGGTGTGTCTGCAGAGTACCATGGTTCAGCCTCAGCGTTCAGAACTCTGAGGTTGCGTCTTAATCAGTAGTTCAGGAAGTCTTCACAGTGTCCACCTCCGGTGATCACCTCCGTAGGACGGACGAGCCCAAGGGGTGTTGGGGGAAACAATAAAAGAGGAACACTAGTATGAAGGCACTCTTGGGGAAGTACAGACTTGAAAATATAAAAAGGTTTATTAAGGGTAAAGCGTACAACACATTTCGAGTTAACAACTCTTTATCAGGTCCATCAGTAGGAAATTGAGCTTCCTAAAATTTTGCACACTTTAATATAGGGATAAGCATTCAAATGTATACCCTTGGAGTTCGAAAATATGCATAATGATGATATGGTCAAAAAACACTCACATGTCTGATAGTTGTACACACATTGTAAGTATAGTGATAGCAACTTGTCTGTAAGAACTCGAAGGGTTAACCCTCCCTGAGGTTATGGCCTGGCCCGGTTGCTTGGCTATGCCCTAGCCATTCTGGGTTGTAGCAGCTAATCAGGCTGAGTCTGCACCTGTAGGGGAGAATTTAAAGCCAGCTCACTCTATGTTTGGTTGCCAGTGAAAGAACTTGCTTGTCTGTCTCTGATTTTTGGATATTGATCACGACTCTGCTTTTGACCTTCCTTCTGCTTCTTCTTAATACCTTGCTTACTATCTTTTGCTAAACTGGCCTGTCTGACTACGAATTCAGTCTGTGTGTGTTCAGTTTTATTTCTGTTAGTTTTGTGTACCTCCAGCTGTTTCCCGACACCTACCGTATTATATTTTATTGCTTTGACTGACCCTGCATGTATATAGGAAGGGACCCTCTTCGTGGTTGTGGCCCATTGTTTAGGACAGTTATAGAAGTAGACAGGCACAGAGGGTGTGGGCAAGTTTAGGGCTGCATTCTATCCCTGCCCAATGTGACATTGTCTTTACCAATTTAGTCCTGCTGCGATATAGTCAAAGGATAAAGGCTTCGGCTCTATTCACATGACGTCTGTGAGGTACATTTTGTATACTCAGACTATCATACTGCTAGAAAGTGTGTTTTTGGCATACTTTTTATACCTTTTTTTACTTTATTGTATGGATGGGTTAATACATAGTATTTTAGTCAGTATTTTCAGGCAAAACCAGGAGTGGGACTAATACACAAAAATAGGCATAAATCCTTCCATTACAGTTTATTTTTTATGTTTGTTTGACTACTTGTTTATTCTAAAAATACTGACCAAAATGCAGACCAAATACTGACTCAGTCTAGAGTGTGGTCAAAGTTGACAACATTACTAAATTTCGGGGCATATCACACAAAAACCGATGGCAGACAAAAATTATCAATGGAAATCAAATTTATCAACCCATGGAGGTCTGGATATGGAGTCACACACAAAATCAAAGTGGAAACCACACTACAGGCTGATCCAACTTCGATGTAATGTCCTTAAAACAAGTTAAAATGAGGCTCAGTAGTGTGTGTGGCCTCCACATGCCCGTATGACCTCCCTACAATGCCTGGGCATGCTCCTGATGAGGTGGTGGATGGTTTCCTGAGGGATGTCCTCCTAGACCTGGACTAAAGCATCCGCCAACTCCTGGACAGACTGTGGTACAACGTGGCGTTGGTGGATAAAGAGAGACATGATGTCCCAGATGTGCTCAATTGGATTCAGGTCTGGGGAATGGGCAGGCCAGTCCATAGCATCAATGCCTTCCTCTTGCAGGAACTGCTGACACACTCCAGCCACATGAGGTCTAGCATTTTCTTGCATTAGGAGGAACCCAGGGCCAACCGCACCAGCATATGGTCTCACAAGAGGTCTGAGGATCTCATCTCGGTACCTAATGGCAGTCAGTCTTCTTCTGGCAAGCACATGGAGGGCTGTGTGCCCCCCCCCCCCCATGGAGTCTGTTATCATATCACCCTCATGGAGTCTGTTTCTGACCGTTTGAGTGGAAACATGCATTTGCATTTGTGGCCTGCTGGAGGTCATTTTGCAGGGCTCTGGCAGTGCTCCTCCTGCTCCTCCTTGCGCAAAGGCAGAGGTAGCGGTCCTGCTGCTGGGTTGTTGCCCTCCTCCTGCCTCCCCCACGTCTTATGATGTACTGGCCAATCTACTGGTAGCGCCTCCATGCTCTGGACACTACGCTGACAGACACAGCAAACCTTCTTACCACAGTTCGCATTGATGTGCCATCCTGTATGAGCTGCACCACTTGAGCCACTTGTGTGGGTTGTAGACTCCGTCCCATGCTACCACTACCACTATCAAAAGTGACCAAAATATCAGCCAGGAAGCATAGGAACTGAGAAGTGGTCTGTGGTCACCACCTGAAGAACCACTCCTTTATTGGGGGTGTCTTGCTAATTGCCTATAATTTCCACCTGTTGTCTGTTCCATTTGCACAACAGCATGTGAAATTGATTGTCAATTAATGTTGCTTCCTGAGAGGACAGTGTGATTTCACAGAGGTGTGATTGACTTGGAGTTACATTGTGTTCCCATTATTTTTTCGAGCAGTCTATATTTTTGGGATAAAAAAATGTTGTCTTGTCCCTGCAGACAAAATACAGGAAGTGAGGGCGGGACAAGTGGGGCTTTGTGCAGGTTCCTGGCTTGTCAATCAGCCTGCTGAGCCAGGGGCATGTCATAGAAGCTCAGTGCCCAAAGCCCTGCTTGTCTGGGCAGAGCAGGGGGGGGGGGGGGGGGGGGGTTATATATTGATGCAGGGGTTCTGGGTTGGCATAGGGGGCTTACCCACAACAGGCAGCAGACAGCAGCGGCGGAAGGGCGTCATTGGTGGATGGAGGAGGATGCGGCTGTGGGCGACAGTGAAGATCATCTTTGGTGAATGATCTTCACTGTGGCCTGCTAGAAGTTACAAAACTACAACTCCCGGCATGCCCAGACAAGCGAATGCGACTACAGTATATTATACCTGATCTCTGTGTATTGACATTTTATTCATTTTATCTGTGCTACGCTGTAATCCATCCACGAGGTATAAGATTAACCCTGTGTACGTATTATTGCTCTGGATGAGTATAAATCTCTAAAAGGGCTCCCTGCCATCCTGATGACGTCACTCGTGACAGAAACGCATATAAGGCGCGAGCATTAGAGGGAATTTATCCCAATAGGATTAAGTGATTGCGTAGCAAGTGTGGTCCTTTTCTGAGTGCGATTTTGCTCAGATAGACAGGTCAGCCTGCTATTTAAGAACTTTTTAAATGGTGATGAGCTCACGTTTATTTTTTAGTGTGTTTTAAAAAAAAAAACACTTATTAAAAGTTACGTCTTAGGCACTATCTTTATTCTTATATTTTGTTTGATTTTCTGCCGGATAGTTACCACTAAGTGGGGTGGATGAGGCCAGTACTCTACTCATCATATCTATTGAGTTGTAGTTCTGTAACATCTGGCCCTTCTGTACAACTAACATCTGGCCTTTCTGTACAACTCACAGCATGCCTGGACAGTCTTGGCATGCTGGGAGTTGCAGTTTTGCAACATCTGGAGGGGCACAGTTTAAAGACCACTATACAGTGGTCTCCAAACTGTTCTCCTCCAGATGTTGCAATACTACAATCCCCAGAATGCCCAGACAATCAGACATGCTGGTGTTGTAGTTCTGCAACATCTGACCCTTCAGATGTTGCCGAACTACAACTCCCAGCATGCCTGGACTGTCTCAGCATGCTTGGAGTTGTAGCTTTGCAACATCTGGAGGTCCACAGTTTGGAGACCACTACACAGTGGTCTCCAAACTGTTCTCCTCCAGTTGTTGCATAAGTAGAACTCCAAGCTTGCTCTTTAGCTGTCATTACATGCTGGGAGTTGTAGTTTTGCAACAGCTGTAGGCACACTGGTTGGGAAACACTGAGTTAGAGTCTTTTTCCAAACTCAGTTTCCCAACCCGTGTGCCTCCAGCTGTTGCAAAACGACAACTCCCAGCATGCACGGTCTGTCAGTGCATGCTGGGAGTTGTAGTTTTGCATCAACTGGAGGTTTGCATCAACTGGAGGGCACATTCACATGTGCGGGGGTTTATAGTGAATTTCCTGCTGGAAGTTTGAGTTGCCATAGGTTATATTTGATGGTGGAGGCAAGCTCCATACTTGGGTCCGCCCCTATGCAAATCGCTAATTTAAGCCTCAAATGTGCATGGCGCTCTCTCACTCCGGAGCCCTGTCGTATTTCAAGGAAACAGTTTTGTGCCACATATGGGGTATTTTCATACTCGTGTGAAATTGTGTTACAAATTTTGAGGGGCTTCTTCTCCTTTTACCCCTTATGAAAAGGTAAATGTGGGGTCTACACCGGCATGTTAGTGTAAAAAAAATATTGGTGCCCCTTACTTTTCATTTTCACAAGAGGTAAAAGGAGAAAAAGACCCCTAAAATTTGTAACACAATTTCTCCTGAGTACGAAAATACCCCATATGTGGATGTAAAATGCTCTGCAGGCGCACAACATGTATATTTGAGGCCTAAAATTGGTGATTTGTACAGGGGTGGCTGATAGTTACAGTGGTTCTGACAAACGGAAAAAAGAAAACACCCACATGTGACCCCTTTTTGGAAACTACACCCCTCAAGGGACATAATAAGGGGTGCTGTGAGTCTTAACACCCCACAAGTCTTTGACAAATTTTCATTAGAGTTGACATGAATAGTGATGCTCGCGAATATTCGCAATGCAAATTTTATTTGCGAATATCGCATATTCGCGAATTCGCGAATATTTGCAAATATTCGTGAATATAGCACTAAATATTCGCAATTACAAATATTCGTGGTTTTTTTCACAGTACACATCACATTGATCATCCCTCTCTGCTTCCAGCTTGTATGGTGTAAAGAAGGCTCTAATACTACTGTGTGAGACTGGCGTGCAAATTTGCATATGCTAATTCCCACATATGTGAATTTTCGCATATGCAAATTTTCGTATATGCAAATTTTCGCATATGTGAATTTTCGCATATGTGAATTTTCGCATATGCGAATTTCCGCATGTGCGAAAATAAAATGTGCACATTTCGAATATGCAAATTTAGCGAATATATGATGAATATTCGTCCATATATTGGCAAAATAATCGCAAATTCGAATATGGCTTATGCCGCTCAACACTAGACATGAAATGAAAAATTTTATTTTTTTTCACTGAAATGCTGGTGCTACCACAACATTTTTCACAAGAGGTAATAGATGAAAAAGTCCCACAAAATGTGTAACCCCATTTCTTCTGAGTATGGAAATACCCCACGTGTGGACGTAAAGTGCTCTGTGGGCGCACTACAATGCTCAGAAAAGAAGGAGCTAAATTAAATTTCTTGAGAGAGAATTTGGCTGGAATTGAAGGCCATGTGCATTTACAAAGCCCCCATGCTGCCAATACAGTGGACCAACCCCATTTTGGAAACTAAACCCCTCACAGAATGTAACAAGGGGTGGAATAAGCATTTCAACAAGTGTCTGACAGATTTTTTTGAACAGTCGTCTGTAAAATTGAAAAATTAGATTTTTCTTTTGCACAGCCCACTGTTCCAAAGATCTGTCAAACACCAGTGGGGTGTAAATGCTCACTGCACCCCTTATTATATTCTGTGAAGGGTGTAGTTTCTGAAACGGGGTCACATTTCCACTGTTCTGGCACCATCCGGGCTTTGTAAATGCACATGGCACCTGACTTCCATTCCAACCAAATTCTTTCTCCAAAAGCTCAATGGCGCTCCTTCTCTTCTGATTTCTGTAGTGTGCCCGCAGAGAACTTTACATCCACATATGGGGTATTTCCATACTCAGAAGAAATGGTGTTACAACTTTTGGGGGTCTTTTTCTCCTATTACCCCTTGTGAAAATTTAAAATTTGGGGTAACACCAGCATTTTAGTGAAAAATAGTTTTTTTTTTATTTCCATGTCCCACTTTGCCGAAAGTTTGTCAATTACCTGTGGGGTGTTAAGGCTTACTGTACTCCTTATTACGTTCCTTGAAGGGAGTCATGTCCAAATAGTGTGTCATGTGTTTTTTATTTATTTTTTTTATTTGCTGTTCTGGTACCGTGGGGGCTTCCTCAATGTGATATCCCCCCCCCCCCCAAACCCATTTCAGCCAAATTCGTTCCCCAAAAGCCCAATGTCGCTCCTTCGATTCTGAGCCCTCTAGTGCACCCACAGAGCACTTTACATCCACATATGAAGCATTTCCTTACTGGAGAGAAATGGGGTTACAAATTTTGGGGGGCATTTTTTCCTATTACACCTTGAAAAAATGAAAAGTTCGGGGTAACACCACCATTTTAGTGTTAAAATCTAAATTTTCATTGTCACGTCACACTTAAACGAAAGTTCGTCAATCCCATGTGGGGTGTTAAGACTGTACCCCTTGCTACATTCCTTGAGGGGTGTAGTTTCCCAAATAGTGTGCCATGTGGGTTTATTTATTTATTTATTTTTTTGCTGTTCTGGCACCATGGGGGGGCTTCCTAAATGCAACATGCCCCGCAAAAACCTTTTCAGCAAAATTCGCTCTCCAAAAGTTTTTTGTCGCTCCTTCCATTCTGAGCCTTCTACAGCACCCAAAGAGCACTTTACATCCACATATGAGGTATTTCCTTACTCGAGATAAATTGAATTACAAATTTTGGGGGGCTTACCCCTTGTAAAAATGAAATGAAATAACATGTTACTGTAAAAAATTTTGATTTTAAATTTTCTCCTTCACTTTGCTGCTATTCCTGTAAAACACCTAAAGGGTTAACAAAGTTTCTGTCATTTTGAATACTTTGAGGGGTGCAGTTTTCATAATGGGGTCCATTATGGATGATTTCTTACTGAAAGGCCCCTCAAATCCACTTCAAACTGAACTGGTCCCTGAAAAATTCAGATTAAGAATTTTTCGTGAAAATTTGGAAAATTGCTGCTATACTATGAAGCCCTCTGATGTCTTCAAAAAGTAAAAACATGTCAACTTTATGATGCCAACTGTAATGGGTCACGGCAGGTGGTGGATCCTCTGGGCCTGTGTAGATGATGACGTGAGCTGTGCCAGTGAGCGGAGTCTAAGATGCCGCTGGTTTTCACCAGAGCTTGCCGCAAAGCAAAGCAGGATGGTCTTGCTGTGGACGGCGGCACCCAGGTCACTACCCCTGGCACGATTCATCCACACAGGTAGCTGTGAGGTGGTGTGGCACAGAAGGAGACTGGCAGGACGTGGCAAGATGGCAGAAGGTAAGGGCAGGTAACACAGGTGCAGGGGAGGTAAGGTAGCAAGGAACAGGTACACGGCAACAGGGACACAGAACCTTCACTATGGCACAAGGTAACCAAAGATCCATCAGGGAACCAAGGGAGGAGCTGATATTTAAGGACAGGGTGCAGGTGAAGACACTTGATTAAATGTTAAATGAGCACTGGCCCTTTAAGAGTAAGAGCTCTGGCGCGCGTGCCCCGCCTCCTAGGGACGTGCCCGCATGCGAATCCCAGTTCGTCACTCACCTCCCTCATCTTCTTCCTCTCCGTGTCCTCGCAGCCCCGCCCGGCACACCTGCCCCCGCGTCCTAGTAGCGGGGACATGAGCAAAGAGCGCTCACGCAGGCGTTACACCAACAAAAAGAAGACACATTGTATATGTGACAAAAATGCTACATTTACTAAATTTTCATGAAATTTTTGAATTTTTTTTTACAAAGAAATGATGCAAGTATCAACGAAAATTTACCATTAACACAAAGTAAAATATATCACAAAACCCCAATCTTGGAATCAAATTCATAAGTAAAAGCATCCCAGAGTTATTAATGCATAAAGTGACAGAGGTCAGATTTGCAAGAAATGCTCTCGTCATTAGGGTCAAAATGGGCTTCATCCCCAAGGGGTTAAAAGACATCTGTACCGCATGAATTTTACATATTCCTGTTCCCGGGCTGCAAAAATAAACAAAATAAATTTAACTCACCTTCCTACGTTCCTCCATTGCTCTGGCCAGAGCTCCTTACATGACAATGCGCTCAGCCTATCACCGCCGAGGTAGGACATCGCTGCTGCCAGTGATGCGCTGATGGCTCTGTGATGTTACTGTCCCCAGGAAGCAGCAAGAGGACTGCAGCGGAGGATCGTGAGGCCGGTACTGGAGCAACGGGGGAACGTAAGAAGGTGAGTTAAAGTTTATTTTATTTATTTTTCAGATCTGGGCACAGGAATATGTAAAATTCATGCAGTACAGATGTCCTGACCAGGCCATTTTTCATTTTTGCACTTTTTTCCTCCTCACCTTCTAAAATTCATAGCGCTTTCAATTTTCCACCTACAGAACCACATGAGCTTGTTTTTTGTGCCACCAATTTTACTTTGTAATACCAGTAATCATTTCACCAAAAAATTACGACAAAATCAGAAAAAAATATTTTTGGGGCAAAATAAAAAAAAAACACCATTAAAAAAAAAAAGTTTTCCACTGGAGTACCCCTTTATTAAGACTGTGCTGCTTCCTATATCCTTTACCTATTGCACGGTAAAAAAGAAAAAAAACACCACTGTGATAGGCTTTGCTTGGCGCTATACTTGACGTTAACAGCATCCATTAAATGAAACCAGCTCATGCATAATACCCTAAAATGAATTTCTATAAATGAATATAAATAATTAAAAATATTGTGATGTTCTGTGCGTGTGCCAAGAGATTTCCTTTATCCCTGGATACAGTAAACAACTATATACACGAGCAGTTAAGCATAATTGTCAGAGATTGCAATCTTATATAGTTCTGTGCCGGTACAAAGGCAATGGAAACTTGTGATCCATGGATTCCTGGCTCTGCAGAATTGCAGATATCCTAAAGACTCATTTTCTATTACACTGGAATGCAAAGTTCAGCATATAAGATGTTTACTGTACACTTTCTGTGGACGCACTCATTAGATTTATCTGTTTTCACACTACACAGATACTTTAGACAATTCTTACTGTCTAATACAAACATAAAAGGAGAAAACAAATACAAGCCACGTATCTAACCTACACATTAAAGAATCGGAGTTTACCAATACACTTCGACATTTGGTATTTTCCCCACTTGTACTCGATGGTTCAATAAGAGTCTAGTGATTGAGATAAACAAATTAGCGTTTGATGTGAAGATGGTGCTACAACCAAAACACGAAAAGAGCTGCAGAAATTACCTTTCATTTGGAAGATGAACTTAGAATGGTGCAAAACATCTAATTGTTTATAAGCATTTCCATTTTATACTTTTTTTTTATCAAAGTGCAGAGGAAATAGAGAATAGCATATAATTATACACCAGTTTAGAGCAGCTTCTGCCGTTTCTATAGCTCATTAGTATAGTTTTCCTACTTAGTCGCTTAGCTTGTTCTTTGCTGCCCTCATGTGTATCACTGTGGTATTACATTTGCTAAACAAGTACATCTGCTGGAAGTAAACATTATTATTTGGCCTAGCAAAACATATTTCAAAATAAATTAAATTTTTAAAAAAATTTCATAAAATAGTCGGCAAGGTTAAACTAAATGCTCCTACATTTATTATTAAACACCATAAGTAGTTGTAGGTTTATCTTGCAAAGTGAACTGTGTTGAAAGCTTTTTTATTTTTTAGTTTCTATGGAAACCGTTTTCAAAAGCAAATTTCCAACAAAAGAAATAAAAGCTGTATGAGGAATCACAAGTACCAGAATTGTTTGTGTATTTGCGATATTCATTTGTAAGAGGGTAAAGTGGTGTCATGCATTATTTTAAGTTTATTTTTGTAGCCAGGACTTTTTTTTAACTCATAATTTGCTGCAGGTATTAACACTATAATTATTTATGTAACATAATAGGCTTTAGCTATGACAGCAAATCTCCGAAAGAATGTGTGTTAGTCTTTGACTACATGTAGACTATTTGTAGCACGGGTGCGTTCCTACATTCAAGTCTTTTTAAGCAGTTTTTAAAGCAAAAATAAAATCAGATCAGAAATAGAGGCCATGTATCAAGTAAGAGAGGAAGGGGAGAAGGCCCTCTCATATGAAGAAATCCAAGAAATCCCACAGGGAGGTGGGGAGAAGGAAGACAGCCGCTTACCAAAGTTGGTTCTGAAACATACACAACAATGTGAAGTGCATATCAGCAAGTTCCGTCTGCAGCCATCCTATCGGAATGTGTGTATAGCAAAGAGGACTTCAGGATCTCCCGGCGCTGATCGGAACAAGAGGAGCAGGACAACAAAGCCTTCAGGTGGGTAACTTTAATGGACCAAAATGCAACACGTTTCACTGTGCATGCGCAGCTTCATCAGGCATGTCACAAGGATCAAGCACATCTGGTTATACACCAGATTGAGATAACTCTTTCATAGAAAACTTGGTTACAACATAGTCACAGCAATATCGCCATAAAAACTTGCCAATCACTGGCAGTTATTTATTTATTTATTTTAGCAGTACATTAAGTAGTATATGCACACTTAGACAGCTGTGTAAATTATTTGTTTGATATTCAAAGAGAAGAGAAGAAATCGGCAACTCACCATCTCAGCTGGTATGTTCTTCTTTATTGAAGCATACTCACATAACAATGTAACAGAGGGAGAGGGTAGTGGGGGGATAGTGATGTGCGACCGAGCTCCTGTTTCGCACACTAAGTGTGCTTCCTCCGGCCAGGAGGAAGCACACTTAGTGTGCGAAACAGGAGCTCGGTCGCACATCACTATCCCCCCACTACCCTCTCCCTCTGTTACATTGTTATGTGAGTATGCTTCAATAAAGAAGAACATACCAGCTGAGATGGTGAGTTGCCGATTTCTTCTCTTCTGAAAATCTCATTGTGTCAGAGCACCACCAGCAGCACCCAGCTACACCGACGCACATCCAACACGTTACTTTCCACCAATACCGCAGTGCCGTGCTACTTCTTGTATAAATTATTTGTTTGTTCTTTGGCACGAAGGGTATTGTGCAACACAGCGATCTCAGTATACATTGTATTTTATAGTGTGAGCCGCCCACAACTCTTTGTATTATGTTACAGAAAAATGTCGTGCCAGGCACACTATGAAGCATGAATTTATGTTTGACATTAAACCTGTGTTAATTCATACATGCCCACACCATTTGGACGGTGCGACCCACGTACTGTAAATTACAGCCGCAATTTAATGAATAAATGGCATAGCTCGTATCACAAGAAAATAAACATTTGATTGAAAATGTCCTCTTGGTCTGTATAGATGTAAAACTGGTAATTGGAGCAGGGAGAAGCCTGCAGCATAAACATCTGTTTTTCCCACACGGAACACAACCAAAGCTAAACTACTGGGAGCAAAAACTACTGGGTCAAAAAGTAATAATGGGGAACTCCTGAACCAGATCTTTAAGGTTTAGTTCCTTTGGTCCCCCAGGGTTTAAATGAGACCGTTGAGAATGTACACTAGTTTTCATCTCCAAGTCATGTGTTCTCTTTTTACATGCACCTGTATATGTGTCAGCTTGTACATATTGTACTAGCTTTTTCCCACGGCTTCGCTCTCGTTAAATTTGGGGAAACATAGATTAACTTTTTACAATCCTATAGTAATGAGGCCACTCTGGGTAAAGTCTACGGGCATCCAAACAACCCGAAACATTACATCTGCTGTTTCATGAAATTGAAGATCGACATCCTTTGAGGACTTTTACTGAGTCTGCACGCAGGGGAACCCGCCTTCTCGCACTGCTTATATACTGCCAAACGTCCTCATATCCCATCCTCATATCTTTCCTCCTATTTCGACCTCCTATCCCATCCTCCTATCCCGACCTCCTATCCTGTCCTCATATCCCGTCCAGCTATCTTGACCTCCTATCTCATCCTCCTATCCTGATGCCTCTGAGCTGAGAATACCTGGCTGGAATGTAAATGTTGCATACTGCACTTTATTGAAAAAAAAGACCTGCTATCTCGACCTCCTATCCCGACCTCCCATCCCTGTAATATGTGTACCAGGTAGTGAAATATCTCCAGCCGTACGGAAGTAATGTGGGAACATACATTTCCCATTGATTTGCATAGGACTTTAAACAAAAACCTTGACCCTCACAAATGGGGGTAGTTAAGGGTTAAATTAACTATCCTATATTTTAAGTGGACATATAAGTAACATGTGACCAAGTATTATCGAAATATCTCCAGCCGTTTGGAAGTTATGCAGTAGCATATATTTCCCATAGACTTGTATGGGACTTTTAAGGGGTAAAAAAAATAAAAAAAAATAAAAATAAAAACTTTTTCACTCCCTTAAGGGTGGAATTTCAAAAAATCCTTTCTTATTCCTTGTCTACGTCTTAAAAACAACACCTGTGCCAAAATTCAGGTTTCTAGGTCCAAGGGTTTAGGCTGGGTGTTGATGAGTCAGTGAGTCCTTTTATATATAAGATTGATTTTTATATTATCTTGAAAGGGCTCTGTATGGGGCTTAGGTGCTGTGCAGCCATTGTGATTTACTTTAAAATATGTAAGATGTCAAATTTTTTGAGTATATAGATTTTATATTGCTATTCCTTAGGATTTTTCTTAAGTATATGTTATATTTACTTTACCTTTTTTGTGATTTTAATATGATATATGTAATATGTCAGTGATTGACAAGTTGTTATGGCAATATGGTTGTGACTATGTTGTAACCAAGTTTTCTTTGAAAGGGTTAACTCTATCTGGCATATAACCAGGTGTGCTTGAACCTAGTTACATACCTGATGAAGCTGCGCATGCGTAGCAAAATGCATTGCATATTGGTCCATTAAAGTTACCCACCTGAAGGCTCTGTTGTCCTGCTCTGGGAAATCCTGCCACACTACCTGAAGTCCTCTTTGCTATACACATGCATCAAGTAAAAAATAGACTTCTCTTTTTGAAATCCATTTCTGGCTGGCTTTGGAATCAAAATTGAATCGAAAAACCGGACTGTGTGAACACACCCTAATTGTTCTCTTTGATGTGAGCGGTGGAACAGCTGTTCTGACACTAATGTCTATTAACATGCTAATAAGATCCTATCACCCATATATAACATGCAAGACAGGGATAGAGATCATCAAGTTGTTATAATTGGATCTGAGTTCATCTGAAATTATCTATAATGAAGTCAAATTCAGTAAGATCTGATAGAGCTGAAGAAGATACAACAAATGCGCCTACACTCACTAGTGGATAACAAAATGTCACTTTCCTTGCTTGCCTATAGTGAGCTATCATAATATACAACAGAGGTAGAAATTATGGACATTACTTTGTAATATAATTGGATTAATACAAATGTATTTGTTATGTTGGATCGGTTAAAAATAAAATTCCATTCTGTGCCCCATGCTCAAGGCAAAACTTAGTAGATGCAGCCTGTAGAGCAGCACACGGAGGTCTTGCGTTGAGGTGCTGTCATGCCCGGCTTTGTTAGGGGCTGTATGTACAGAACAATAATCCCCCAAAATACAGTGCTCCTAGAGGAGAATATTTTAATACATACAGCATCTGATGAAGCAAGGCCATATTTTTTTCTGTATGAATCAGACACAAAAATAGTCTTGAGCCCCATTCATATTTTGTTGCTTTTGCTGTTTGTCACCAGTAAGTCCGGAGATGTCAGTGTACTTGTGTGTGTGTGTGTGTGTGTGTGTGTGTGTGGCGGGGGGGGGGGTGCATTGTGTAAAACCCTTCACATTTCTTAAAGGGGTTATCCAGGAATAGAAAAACAGAGCTAATTTCTTTCAAGGTTGGACATGTTGTGTGTTCAGAGATGGTGTTCTGCATACCTTGAAGAAACAAGTGGTTATTTAAGTTACTGTTTCCTTTCTATCATCTACTCTGACATCAAATTAGCATTTTCATCCACACAACTGGTGCTCGTTGAATATTTGCAAACCCTAGAGATGGTTGTGTGTGAACCCGGTAGATCAGTAGTTTCTGAAATACTCAGACAAGCTCATTGGGCACTAACCCCCATGCCAAGTCCAAAATCACTTAAATCTCCTTTCTTCCCCATTCAGGTATTATGCTCTTAAAGCGTACCTGTCAGATCCCACAAAAATGTATATGTTAACAATACCTAACCAGACCATGTACATCTAAGTTTTATGCATCTATCACCTATATTTATTATAAAAAAAATACCTTTTTCATTAGCTCACAATGCTCCAAATCCTCTCAGGGGAAGGGGGTGTGTCCCTCCCTTGTGGTGGTGGTGGGAGATGATTGGTGCACCTGCTCATGCAGCCTTGGCCATGAGTTATCTCTTGTCCATGACTCATGGACAAGCCTGATGCTGCTGCAGGAATGGTTAGTGCCCCAGTAGGTATACAGACCCCTAGTGGTGAGATTTTTAGGAGCCATCTTCTTTCTTAAATATAAAAAAAAAATGTAAGCAACCATATTACAAAAGATCTTTAATTTTCATCAGTAACAACATATAAAATGTTTTTTGCTCTCACAACGCCCATTTAAATTTCTGATGATACTTTAGGTGGGATTAACATGGGGAAATAAATCATTTATTGTCCTTCTTCCTGCTATCATGACAAGCCTCGTAATAAACCTACATAGTGGTGCATGCTAAATGCCTTGCCCTGAGCACTAAGACTGCTGTCACACCTCTGCCTAGATTAAATTAATTATGATGCTGGAAAGCAACAAATGTATGTACATTCATGTTACAGTTCATTAACATTCATTCTACATGATCACACAGTATATTGTCCACAAGGAGAGAATCTCAATTAGAACCATTTCATCCACATAACATGGCTGTTGATTTTGTGAAGTATAAATAGCTATTGGGCAAATGTATGTGCACTTGTTCAACTGTGTATTTACATTTACAAATTTGCTGAGTTCCACGAGTGCCTGCACATATGCAACGAATACAACAATTTTGCCTCTGCATAGTAAGCGGTATTAATTGCTGAGAGTGGAAACCTGGTAAAAGACACCTGCCTTTGACTCACTGTTGAGATATCCTTGGAAAAAATATGTCCTCTAGGGAGCTATGTCTGTTCCCAGTAGACACAGAGATGTGTCACACAATTGCAAATGAGGAATTTCTCCTTGGCTAAATACAGAACATGGGCATATTATGCAGACACACAGCTTGTGCTCTGAAAAATATGTATGAAGCTTGCACATTTACTAAAGCAAAGATGGAGTGAAAAGAAAGCCTTTGCCAGATTCCCTCTTGACAGCTCTAGTAGCCCTGGCACAACCTATGGTACAGGGGGGCATTAGAGCTGTTGCTCAAGAGCAGAGGGGAGAGGTTTGGGAAGGTTTACTGCTGATTACTAAGGACACTTCAGTAATAAAGGAACACCCCGAGGCCACTTGACATCTAATTATGTGTGAGAATGATTAAGACACCTTGGTTATTCTACTACCATAGGCATCAACATAGCTATGTAGACAACTATTCATATAATCAAATTATATAATACACCAGTCCCTAAAAGGGTTACCCAGGAAAAAAATATATATATATTATATATATATATATTTCAACTAGATCCAGAAAGTTAAACAGATTTGTACATTACTTCTATTAAAAAATCTTAATCCTTTCAGTACTTATGAGCTGCTGAAGTTGAGTTGTTCTTTTCTGTCTAAGTGCTCTCTGATGACACCTCTCTCAGGAACTGTCCAGAGTAGAAGCAAATCCCCATAGCAAACCTCTTCTACTCTATGCAGTTCCCGAGACAAGCAGAGATGTCAGCAGAGAGCACTGTTGCAAGACAGAGAAGAACAACTCAACTTCAGCAGCTGAATTATTGGAAGGATAAAAAATTTTTTTATAAAAGTAATTTACAAATCTGTTTAACTTTCTGGAACCAGTTGATGTAAAAATAAAAAAATAAAAGTTTTTCCTGGAATACCCCTTTAAAGGTTCATAAAGAGTAAATAGATAATGTATCCCGTAAGGATGTCATAGAATAATTGATAGAAATATTAGATAAATAAATATATATATATATATATATATATATATATGTACATATATATATATATATATATATATATATATATATATATATATATAATTCATAAGAATGCAGATCTCTATAATATTGCTATACATATAAACTATTCTTATGAATTATATTTTATATACTAGCTGAATATCCGGCGTTGCCCAGTTTTTCCTTCCTTATCCTTGTTAGGGAGGAAAATCAACAAAGGAGGAAGCTTTTGACTTACATAGTTAGTACGGTCGAAAAAAGACATAAGTCCATCAAGTTCAACCAGGGAATTAAGGGGTAGGGGTGTGGCGCGATATTGGGGAAGGGATGGGATTTTATATTTCTTCATAAGCATTAATGTTATTTTGTTCCAGGAATGTATCTAATCCTGTTTTAAAGCTGTTAATTTTTCCTGCTGTGACCAGTTCCTGAGGTAGACTGTTCCATAAGTTCACAGTTCTCAGCGTAAAGAAGGCGTGTCGCCCCTTGAGACTAAACTTTTTCATCTCCAGACGGAGGGAGTGCCCCCTCGTCCTTTGGGGGGGTTTAACCTGGAACAGTTTTTCTCCATATTTTTTGTATGGGCCCTTAATATACTTATATACGTTAATCATATCCCCCCTTAAACGTCTCTTCTCAAGACTAAACAATTTTAACTTCTTTAATCGCTCCTCATAGCTAAGATGTTCCATGCCCCATATTAGTTTAGTCGCACGTCTCTGCACCCTTTCCAGCTCCACAGTGTCCCTTTTATGTACAGGCGACCAAAACTGAACAGCATATTCCAGGTGAGGCCGTACTAATGCTTTATAAAGGGGGAGTATTATCCCTGTCCCTCGAGTCCATGCCTCTTTTGATACATGACAATATCCTGCTGGCTTTGGAAGCAGCAGCCTGACATTGCATGCTATTCTGTAGTCTGTGATCTACAAGTACACCCAGATCCTTCTCTACCAGTGACCCTGCCAGTTTAATCCCCCCTAAGACATACGATGCATGCAGGTTACTAGTACCCAGATGCATAACTTTACATTTATCCACATTGAACCTCATTTGCCAAGTGGATGCCCAGACACTTAGTCTATCCAAGTCATCTTGTAACTTATGCACATCCTCTATAGACTGTACCGTGCTACAAAGCTTGGTGTCATCTGCAAAGATAGAAACAGAGCTGTTAATACCATCCTCTATATCATTGATAAATAAATTAAGCAACAGCGGGCCCAGTACAGAACCTTGGGGTACACCACTAATAACCGTGGACCAATCGGAGTACGAATCATTGACCACCACTCTCTGGGTACGATCCATGAGCCAGTGTTCAATCCAGTTACAAACTAAAATTTCCAAACCCAAAGACCTTAACTTACCTGTCAGACGTCTATGAGGGACAGTATCAAACGCTTTGGCAAAATCCAGAAACACTATATCCACAGCCATTCCTCTGTCAAGGCTTCTACTCACCTCTTCATAAAAGCAAATTAGATTGGTTTGACAACTTCTATCCTTAGTAAACCCATGTTGGCTATCACTTATAATGCAATTATCCCCTATGTATTCCTGTATGTAATCCCTTATAAGTCCTTCAAACAATTTACCCACAATGCACGTTAAATTTACGGGTCTATAGTTTCCTGGGGAAGACCTAGAGCCCTTTTTGAAGATTGGCACCACATTCGCCTTGCGCCAGTCCCTTGGCACAATACGAGACACCAGAGAATCTCTAAATATCATGAACAGGGGTACAGATATTACTGAACTTACCTCTCTAAGAACTCTTGGGTGCAATCCATCTGGCCCTGGAGATTTGCTTACATTTATATTACTTAACTTACCTTGTACCATCTCTACATTAAGCCAGTTCAGTACATTACATGATGTGTTACCAGCACTGACCTGGCCAATGTCAGCTCCTTTTTCCATAGTGTATACAGAACTAAAGAACCCATTAGGTAGCTCCGCCTTCTCTTGATCGCCCGTGACAACCTCCCCATTATCATTATTAAGGGGTCCTACATGCTCTGTCCTTGGTTTTTTTGCATTTATATATCTAAAAAAATATTTAGGATTAGTTTTGCTTTCTTTGGCCACCTGTCTCTCGTTTTGAATTTTTGCTGTTTTTATTACATTTTTACAGATTTTATTAAGCTCTTTGTACTGTTTAAATGTTATAGCTGACCCATCAGATTTGAATTTTTGAAGGCTATTTTTTTGTTGTTTATTGCTCTTTTAACATCATTTGTCAGCCATGTAGGATTTAGTTTTAATCGTTTATATTTGTTCCCCTTTGGTATATATTTAGCTGTAAAGTTATTTAGAGTTGATTTAAAGATGATTTACCTTCTGTATCAGTATTTGACAACACCTCCCCCCAGTCTATGTCCTGTAGTGCAGCTCTCAGCCCAGGGAAATTTGCCTTTTTAAAGTTATATGTTTTTGCCTTCCCCGTCTGTCTTTGTTTTCTACATTTTAAGTCAAAAGTAACTATATTACCAAGGTTTTCCCGCACAGTTACATTACCAACCAGCTCTGCGTTGTTGGAAATGATCAGATCCAACAAGGCATCACTTCTTGTTGGGTCCTCCACAAACTGGCCCATAAAATTATCTTGCAATAAATTTAGGAATTGTCGCCCCTTTGTAGTTTTAGCCAACCCCGGACCCCAATCTATATCTGGATAGTTAAAATCTCCCATTATTACCACTGTACCTGCCCGGGCGGCCCTCTCTATTTGTTTATGAAGCCGAACTTCTATCTCTTCAGTGATATTAGGGGGTCTGTAGATTACACCAAGTATTATTTTTTTCAGTATTTCCCTCCTTTTGTAATTCTACCCACAGTGATTCCACCTCCTCAGAATCATCACACACTATCCCGTCCTCATATATTGTTGTCATATCCCAACCCCATATCCCGTCCTCATACCCCGAACTCCTATCCCAACCTCCTATCCAGTCCTCCTATCCTGACCTCCTATCCCGTCCTCCTATCTCGACCTTCTATCCCGACCTCGTATCCCGTCGTCCTATCCTGTCCTCCTATCTTGTCCTCCTATCCCGAACTGCTATCTCGACCTCCTATCAAGTCCTCATATCCCGTCCTCCTATCCTGTCCTCATATCCCAACCTCCTATCCCGTCCTCATATCCCGACCTCCTATGCCGTCCTCCTATCTCGACCTCCTATCCCATCCTCCTATCCCGTCCTCCTTTCTCGACCTCCTATCTCGACCTCCTATCCCGACCATCCCGTCCTCCTATCTCGACCTCCCATCCTGTCCTCATATCCCGACCAGTAATATGTGTACCAGGTATTGAAATATCTGCAGCCGTACGGAAGTTATGTGGGAACATACATTTCCCATTGATTTGCATGGGACATTAAACAAAAACCCCGACCCTCACAAATGGGGGTAGTTAAGGGTTAAATTAACTGTCCTATATTTTAAGTGGACATATACGTAACATGTGACCAAGTATTATCGAAATATCTCCAGCCGTTTGGAAGTTATGCAGTAACATATATTTCCCATTGACTTGTATGGGACTTTAAACATAAACCCCGCCCCTGGCAAATGGGGGTGAGTAAGGGTTAAATCACCTATCCTATGTTTGTTGCTGACATATAAGTAACATGTGTGCCAAGTTTCATGTTAATATCTTTAGCCGTTTGGAAGTTATTGTGGAACATACATACATACATACATACATACACACACGTTGAGTTTTATATATATAGATTTATCTAATATTTCTATCAATTATTCTATGACATCCTTACTGGATACATAATCAATTTTTCTCCTGCATTATCTATTTTCTCTTTACGAACCTTTAAGGACTGGTTTATTACAGAATTTAATTATATAAATAGTTTTCTACATATTTTTAGGTCTATTTAGGGTATACGCAACACCAGTAACATTGGGAGCATTTTTTCTGCTAGAGTGAGCTACATTACCACTCTTTTCTATCAACAAAGCTATGTTTAACCCTTTTACCTAGTCAACTATCTAGCATTGTCAATAGTTTTTTTTTTTATCAAAAATGCTGACAGATTCTCTCTAAAACTATACCATATATATATACTGTATATTTTTGTTTTGATAAAATTAGTTGTAAACTTTATTTGCATGGTTAATCTCAAAGTAATTTTAAAGGGGTACTCTGGCCCCAAGACATCTTATCCCCTATCCAAATGCAAATCCTGCCACCTCCCATAGACTTGCATTGAGGAGGCGGGACGTGGTGTCGTGATACTCCGTCCCCGTGGTTGGGAGGCATAACACTGAGAGCCTCCAGCGCTTCCTGCAGTGCTTACAGGTGGGTGCTGCATGCTAGATTGCGGGGGTCGCCAGCGGCGGGACCCCCGCGATCAGACATCTTATCCTTTGGATAGGGGATAAGATGTCTTGGGGCCGGAGTGCCCCTTTAAGGGAGGATTCATTGCACAATTCCAATGAACATTTACACTGGCAATCTGTCAAAATCACCTGCCAACATATATACCCACAAATAGCCACAGGTCCTATTTACTAATACAGCTGGTGACCATATTATACTATAAATCATCCCCCAGCAGAAAGCCAGCCTCTTCAGTCCAATGCACTTTTATGGCATAGCAGTAAGGAGAAGGTGCTGTGTTGTGACTGGCCAGACAACTAAGGAAAGGGAAAAGCACCCTGTGTATGTACCACTGGCAAACAGCCCAGTTCTGTCCTGACCTCTGAATGTAAACTAAAAAGCAATAGCTATCCAACATGAAGGGGACACTCAAGAGCCCAATGACAGCATTAAGAAAACTAGAAGCACCTTGGTCACCCTCTGAAGTAAGAATGTAAGAATACCATGCAGGTTTTTGAAGATAACCTGTCAGGGCCCTAGGTCTGACAGGTGTGGAGACAAGTAGCAGCGCATTCATAGAGGTTATTAGTGTTGAGCGGCATAGGCCATATTCGAATTCGCGAATATTCGCGAATATATGGACGAATATTCGTCATATATTCGCGAATATTCGCATATTCGTTATATTCTCGTTTTATTTTCGCATATGCGAAAATGCGCATATGCGAAAATTAGCATATGTGAATATTAGCACATACAAAATTTTCATATGCGAATTTTCGCACGCCAGTCTCACACAGTAGTGTTACAGCCTTCTTTACACCACACAAGCTGGAAGCAGAGAGGGGTGATCACTGTGGTGTGTACTGTGAAGAAAAAAAAAACGAATATTCGTAATTACGAATATATAGCGCTATATTCGCGAATTCGCGAATATGCGATATTCGCGAATAATATTCGAATTGCGAATATTCGTGAGCAACACTAGAGGTTATATACACGGGAGACTATTTGTATTACATACAGCAAGCATGCACAAGGTAAGAAGAAAGAACCTTCTTGAGGTTTTGAATTGTATTGACCACTTCTAGTCTGATATGAATTGCACATAACATTCTCTACTTAGGTTAATCCATCTTGCTTTTCTTTAATCCTGCTTTGGGCACAGCGGCACTATGAATATCAGGGTGTGTGACCAACGCTGCATATTCCTTTAAGCAGTTGTCTTCAGCTTATTAACCCTTTACTGTATATTGTTAGCAAGAAGGCCATGAAATATATTACCTTAGTGTGACATCCTTTATTTGCAGGCATTCTAACTTTGCAATTTAGGAATGTTAACTGAGCCTTACATGTGAAAGAAAAAAATAGCAGCTTATTTTTGTCAATGAAAGGGGTTATTCATGAATAGAAAAACACAGCTACTTTCTTTCAAAAACAGCTCCCGTCTGTCTCCAGGTTGGGTGCGGTTTTACAACTTGGCTCCATGGAACTGAGCTGCAGAACCACACCCAACCTGGAGACAGATGGGGAGCTGTTCTTGAAAGAAAGTAGCTCTGTTGTTCTATTCCTGGATAACCCCTTTAATGTAAATCATATATTGCATTTCATTCCCCAGTAAGAGGATTACATTTGATGCATATCATTTTTTGTTTTCATTTTTTAGGGCCTACAATTAAGACAAAAGCACATAATAGAGATTCTGTAATATATACTGGGTCTAAAATAATTGAATCAGTTGCCTTAAAGGGGTATTCCAGGAAAAAAAACTTTTATATATATATATATCATCTGATGCCAGAAAGTTAAACAGATATGTAAATGACTTCTATTAAAAAATCTTACTCCTTCCAATAATTATCAGCTGTTGAAGTTGAGTTGTTCTTTTCTGTCTGACAACAGTACTCTCTGCTGATATCTCTGCTTGTCTCGGGAACTGCACAAAGTAGAATACGTTTGCTATGGGGATTTGCTTCTACTCTCGACAGTTCCCGAGACAGGTGTCATCAGAGAGCACTTAGACAGAAAAGAACAACTCAACTTCAGCAGAACTTAAGTACTGAAAGGATTAAAAAATTTTAATAGAAGTAATTTACAAATCTGTTTAACTCTCCAGAGCCAGTTGATATATAAACATTTTTTTTTCCTGGAATACCCCTTTAAGGGTTTTACAGCCAGGATAACAAACATGACAATGATAAGGCTTTTATTGTATAGAAGACTTGAAAATTGACATTTTGTTCTTGTATGATAAACAAAGCATATTGATGTAAGCCATTTATATCTGAAAGGGAAGGGAGAAGTCTGAAATTTCATCTTCTCCTCTGAAGGGTATTAGAAATGGCTAAAGTGAAGCCCATTACAAGCAGCATGGGGTAGCTTTCCATTTGTCACTTCTTTCTCACTGTCGATGATTTGTTTGTTTTTCCCAGACTTCACTTATTGGAAATGATATTTTTAATGACTGTATTGCAGATGTTTCTCCTGAGGTAAAGGAGATATCACAGCATTCAAAGTACAGACATTTCTACCTTCAGGGCAGTGCCAGAGCTTGAAGAGCGCTGTTCTAATCCCAGTGAAGTCTCTAGGAAGTCAGATTTAAATGAGCACATTCTGACACTAGAGCGAATGATAAGACTTATTAAGGAAAGGTTGGTTTGGTAGAATGCGCCATTTAGGATATTCATTTTGTGTGTAAAATGCATTTCTCTTCACGTCCTCGATCACTATGTACAAAGCATTTGGATTAAAATAAGTTGAACGCCTTTTTGTATCTTGTGAGTGTATCATTTCACATTATCGCAATAGCAGAAAGATACTTCTATAATACAAGGAAATATATAGGGAATTTACATGTTTCTCTGTTTTCCATTTATTTTTCCACTAATAAAAACATGAGGTTATCTGCACAGAATATGTTTAGTCTTTATCCCCTATCCCCTTTAACCCCTATCCAAAAGGATAGGGGATAAGATGTCAGATCGTGGGGGTCCTGCTGCTCGGGACCCCCCGATCTCGGCTGCGTCACCCCCAGACATTCGGTGCACAGAGCAAACTTCGCTCCGTGCCGGATGACTGGCGATGTGGGGCAGAGGCTCGTGACATGACAGTCATGCCCACTTGTGATGTCACGGCCATGCTCCCTCAATACAGGTCTATAGGAGGGGGGCGTGACTGCCATAGACTTGCATTGAGGGTGGCGTGGTCGTGACATCACGAGCCTCCGGCGCTGCACCAGACGCTCTAAACGAACACCGGGTGCAGCAGGGAGATCGCTGGGGTCCCAAGCGGCAGGACCCCCGCTATCAGACATCTTATCCCCTATCCTTTGGATAGGCGGTAAGATGTCTAGGGGCGGAGTACTCCTATAATGACAAAAGCACATAAAGTATTGTGCATTGGGTGACTGCATGGACTGCTTGCACATGCTGCAGGATATACAGTGGAACAGTTTTGAAAAAATATTATTTGGGCATTTAGAGAATTGAGGGGGTTTTGGGAAGGGGCACTCTGAATTGTGTATAAGTTCTATGCCCACTAACCCTACATGTTGCCTACTGGATATCTTGGATCTTTCAGATCAAGGTTATTACTTAGGGGTCAAGTCTTGGGGGAAAAAAGTGTGGGAACTCACCCAAGATTTCCACCCAAGGGCTGCTAAGGGAAACAGTACTCCTGTTGTGGAAAAAGTGCAGGAACTCCGTTCCCATGAGTTCCTGCAGGACTTGAGCCCTGTTATTACTCTGGGATTGTATTTCAGAAAATATTATTGGATCCAGGCTGCTTCACCAGCAATACAGGAAATTTTTTTTTAAAAGAGGAACAACAACAACAAAAAAGATGTTTGTAGGAGCCCACTATGGACCATATTAAAATTGCTTAGTAAATGATTATGATACTTTACAGGTTTCCTCCTGGATAAGTTAATATGAGCATTTTTTTAGTTTGGCTTTCTGTAGTCCTAATTGTTGCATAGAAGGTTATTTATAACTTTTCTTTGACAGTAAACACACATTGCTGCAGATTTGTCGGCTGCACATTCATGATGAGAATCTTCCGTTTTACCACACGCCAAAGGTGCTCAAGATCATTGTTTCTCAAGCAGGGTCCTCAAGTCCCCCCTAACAGGTCATGTTTTCAGGATTTCCTTAGTCTTTCACAGGTGATATACTTCTGGTCAGTGCATCAGGCATCACCACAGTTATATCATCTGTGAAAGACTAAGGAAATGCTGAAAACATGACCTGTTGGGGGGTGCTTGAGGACCGCGTTTGGGAAACACTGCTCTAGATTGAGACTAGAGGCCATTGGTGTACGGTGAAACTCATTGTCAGTTTCCTGTTCTTAGCTGACAGAAGTTTGTCCAATAAGGGCTGTGTGGAGAGAAACGTGGAGAGAACCCAGAATTGATTCCCAAGCAACCCCAACAACATGAAGAAGAGGGGAGAAAGCAGAACAGGTCAATAAAAAACCCTGAAGGAGCAGTCAAATAGGTAGGAAGAAAACCAAGAGAGAGTCCTTAAAGGGGTACTCTGGTAGAAACAAGTTTTTTCAAATCCACTGGTTCCAGAAAGGTAAACAGATTTGTAAATGACTTCTATTAAAATATCTTAATCCTTCCAGGATTTATCAGCTGCTCTATATTGAGTTGTTGTTTTCAGTCTGACCACAGTGCTCTCTGCTGACACCTCGGTCAGTATCAGGAACTGTCCAGAGTAGGAGCAGATCCCTATGTAAAAACCTCTCCTGCTCCAGAGAGTTCCTGACATGGACAGAGGTGTCAGCAGGGAGCACAGTTGTCAGACTGAAAAGAACCCTCAGCTTCCTGTGGAGCATACAGCAGCTGATAAATACAGAAAGAATAAAGATTTTTTTTTTTTTCATAAAAGGGATTTACAAATATGTTTAACTTTCTGGCACCAGTTTATTTGAAAAAAAAAAAATTCCCACCGGAGTATCCCTTTAACCCCTTAAGGACTCCTCCTCGCCGTCAAAAAAATCATAACTCTTTTATATTTTCATTCACAGACTAGTATGAGGGCTTGTTTTTTGCGCATTATTTTGTACATCCTGGTGCATTAAGTACAAGCTCACCAGTATGTACATTTATGTCCTGCGTCGTTAAAAGGTTAAAGGGAACCAAGGTCACAGCATTCGGACCCATAACTTGTCTCTGATGCTGCACTTTCATAAAAATCTGATTTATTTAGAAGGTACTGGGATTGCTAAGAATTAATGGGTGGTGTCGCAATGACATTAAGTCATTGAATGAAAAGCCTTAAACTCAGAGTGTCAATCAAGCCTGAGTGGCATGGAGGAAGGCGGGGCTTTCTGACTACATGCCACTGCAGGTCCGCCCCCATGCCTACTTAGGAGGCACCAGGTCCACAAATTAAATTTTATGAAAATGCAGTATTAGAGAAAATTATGTGCAGCGTTCATACACTGTGCTGTACAGCTGCAAGATACTGGGAAACCTGACATGGGGAGCATGCTGAGGATGAGCTGCTGATCTACAGTGTCAAATGCTGCATTGAGATCCAGAAGTATCAATAGAGCAATTGCCTTGAGATTTTGGAGATCATTTGAAACTTTAGTTATGGCAGTTTCTGTACGGAAGTCAGACTTTAAGGGGTCCAGACAAGAATAGAAGCTTCCAGTCACACTTGCAGCACCCTACCAGATCAGCTTCATTGACCACCTTAGTGCAGGGAGTCTTCAAGCCAGTCTGGGTGAAAAGAGGGTGCGTCGAGCATGACTTGAAGCCGCCACATCCACTCCATCCTGACTGCATACCAGTTATTAGCATATGGCATGAGCACCAAAGTTGTTTTATAGCTGTTTTACAGCATTGTATAGAAGATAGGAGAAAAGCTTCAAAACGCTATTCTCCTCATCTATCAAGTACTGTGAAAGGAGGAAAAGATACATGAAAGCAAGTAGGAGACGTCAAAGTATAGAAAACAAACAAACTGCATGAAAGGAAGGAAAATACTACGCCATATTACATTTAAACAGAATGGGCACACAATGAATACAATGAATACAATAAACAAAAACAAAAAAAAATAGATGTAAATGGTAGCAATGCAACTAATGCTATGCTGAGGACAAAAGTCCTTCAGGATTGTGAAGAAATACCATACAATAAAAAACAGATACAGATGATAGAAATGAACCTATGATATGCTGGGTACAGTAGTTCTCCTGTGTAAAGGAGATTGGCCTTTACTATGATTAGGAACAGAACTTTCACAGGTCTTGAACCCTGAACCTAACAGGCATAGTGTGCCACAGTCTAGAAAAGGGTTTGCTAAAGTTTGGGGATTGTCTCTATGACAAGTTTCACACATTTAAGGGGTTGTCCAGGATTAGAAAAACAGATTTTATTTCTTAACAAAAAACAAAATAACAAGTCCTCAGGTTGTGTCAGGTATTGCAGCTCAGTTGTATAAGTGAGTAGAGAAAAGTTGTAATAGCACACACGACCAAAGGAAATTAGAAGGCGTGTGAAGAATTTAGCTAGAATATTAAAAAACTGTAACTCATTTTTATCATGAGAAACTGAACTCCTAACTGGAGCTGAGGGAAGGGTATATAGGCACATGTAATTTACATGAGTGAGGGGTAAAGGGCAAAGGGTGGAGAAAAGCAATGTGAGGAAACACAGACCTATCAGTAGAGAATTTAGGGGAATTTCTCAAATGACATTTATACATTTGAAACCTTTTTTATTATGTCAATGAATCTAAAATATATATATATATATATATATATATATATATATATATATATATAACTCAATGGGGGACATGTATCAAAGATTTTACCCCTGTTTGGTGTGTATTTTTTTTGCACATTTTTTTGCGCACATTTTGGTAGAGCATGTCCTCCAGATGTGGCCTAATCGGGGTACCTTGGAGTGACATCTATAGTACGCATGGATTTATTAACTGCGTACTTTTCCTTTACACTAAAAATTTTGCCGCAAGAGCTGTTTTTTTTTTGCGCAAATATAAGCCATATTGGATTTAACGTAGCAAGAGGCTCTAAATCATCGATTCTATTTTCCAAAGAGTGGATTTAGGAGATTACTGTATTTACCCGCAATTTATGAAGCTCATTGCACTTGATTGATAAATTTAGCGCTTCTGCACATACTTTAGAATTCGTGAAAAGGGGTAAAAATGCTTCTACCATACACAAATAATGATACATGTTCCCCAATGTGCTTATGTGTGTGTGTGTGTATGTGTGTATGTATGTGTGTATGTGTGTTCCACAAAAATGTCCAAACGGCTAAAGATATTAACATGAAACTTGGCACACATGTTACTTATATGTCAACAACAAACATAGGATAGGTGATTTATCCCTTACTCACCCCCATTTGCCAGGGGCGGTGAATGGGAAATATGTGTTACTGCATAACTTCCAAACGGCTGGAGATATTTCGATAATACTTGGTCACATGTTACTTATATGTCAACTTAAAAAATAGGATAGTTAATTTAACCCTTAACTACCCCCATTTGTGAGTGTCGGGGTTTTTCTTTAAAGTCCCATGCAAATCAATGGGAAATGTATGTTCCCACATAACTTCCGTACGGCATATTTCAATACCTGGTACACATATTACAGGTCGGGATAGGAGGTCGGGATATGAGGTCAGTATAGGAGGTCGGGATAGGAGGAAGGGATAAGAGGTCGAGATAGGAGGTTGGGATAGATGAACTAAATAGGAGGACAGGATAGGAGGTCGGGATAGGAGGTCGAGATAGGAGGACAGGATAGGAGGACGGGATAGGAGGTCGTGATAGGAGTTAGAGATAGGAGTTCTAGATAGGAGGTCGAGATAGGAGGACGGGATAGGAGGTCAAGATAGGAGGACAGGATAGGAGGACGGGATAGGAGGACGGGATAGGAGGACGGGATAGGAGGACGGGATAGGAGGTCGGGATAGGAGGTCGGGATAGGAGGACAGGATAGGAGGACGGGATAGGAGGTTGGGGTATGAGGGTGGGATATGGGGTTGGGATATGACAACAATATATGAGGATGGATTAAGCTAGTAAACTATAAAGTAACTCTTATTACTTTGATTCAACATTGCTCCCTCAGGATACAATGGCCTTACATGACAATATTACTGTGGTAAGCTTGTGGGGGTATAGGGTATATTGGGTGTAGCTGTGCAGTGATGAAAGGGTGCTGGTTTAACCCTTAACGGTCGTGAAGCCAGGGTGAGGGCTCCTCAATCTATACTTGTCCTATCGCCACCTGTCCCAAGAACGATAGGGAGGAATAAAGGATTGTCCACAACCGGAGATTCAGACAACTGTAGGAAACTTTACTGCAGATTTTATGCAGAGGTATAACAGGAGCAGTCTTTACATATGTACAGTCAATGAGGATCCTGACAGTTGGCTGGGACCTTGTGAGTGTAAACTCTGGAGCTTGATTTATGCTGTTCGGCTGGATTTAGGGGATTGGTTTTAGGTCCAGCAGTCACGCAGACTTTAGTGGGGATTTGATTTAGTAACGGTTAGTATGTTGCTGGTTTGATAGGCTTCAGGCCTAAGTCCTCTTGCAGAATTGTACATTGAGTGATGCTTTCTCTAGAGATGATCAGGGGCAAGAGAGAGAGGATTGGTATGCAGCTCCCTTATATGGTCAGGGGCTGGCCTTGAGCTCATTGGTTCATCCCAACTGTCAGTCCTGTACACAAAGGATTATGGTAGAACATGTGACTACTCACGTGACCTGGAAGGTCCTTTAACATACCATCACAGTAGAAACATTAGTCATGTGACCTAAGGTCCTGCAGACACTATATAAATCAATACATTACACTAATTATATACATGTAACACATCAAATTAAGGAACGAAGAGGTGACTAGGGATTATCTCAGCAAGTGGACCCCAATGGTACCAAGGAACTGTGACTTTGGGGACCCAGCACACAAGGTACAGTATGAAATACAATACCGGGACACCACAAACCCCCTTACTTAAGATAAGTCGACCCTGACATCTGTCCCCTAAGGCAGAGGGACATAGTACAAAAGTTCTTTAACAGTCCTGTGCATAATTTTAAATGTCCATTAGGCAGGCTGTTTGAAGAGAGTCTTTGCGCATAATAAATGTCCTTGCAAGCTCTGAAGAAATTAGTATTATTATTTTTCTTCTTTTATGTTTTATGCGAACAAAATTTGATGCACAAACATGAGTACTGATGAACAGGATTGCGTTGTTCATGAATTTAGAAACAGGATAACATTATCAAACATTAGATACATCCTAACATTTTCACTTACTTTTTCTTTTTCTATTGACTGACTAGAAGTATTATATACCAGATATTATAAATCTCACTTGACATTTTTATTTACCACATTAGTTACCTGTTTAGTACACTGGAGTTATATTGGCTTGCCTGAGGCTGTCTGACCATTAACTAGCTACTAGGGTCCATTGGCTACACGCACTTATCCCTAGAACTCATCAGATAAACCTTACATAGGTTACCTTTATTAAATACGTGTGTACACTTAGGCTTACAGGAGCGCCTTCTGGCCAGGAAGAGCATCCTGAACACGTAAAAAGAGGAGAAAACAAGTTAGTGTACGAACAGTGGTAGGAACTGGAAAATGACATATGCTACAGTCCCTAAAGTTTTGTATTTTGGTTACTTAGAATGTGAGATATTTTGTTTTGTGTACTGAATTTAGTATGAGGTAGGTACACTGAAGTGACTGTATTATGTACTATGTGTACATGAATTATTTGAAGAGTCAGTCTTGGTATCTGAGGGGTAGATTACCCTGAGTAGACCTTTGAGTAGGTGTTAGTGATGGGTGACAGGAACATTACTCTCAGTGGAGCTGAGAGAGTCACCTATTTACAGCTACTACAACACCTGTAAATTTTGTGTACACGTGTACAGAGTGAAATTTTTTGTGTACAAGAACCACTTGCATTTGGTTCGACCTTGGAACATACATTTATTAGAATTACAACAATTCCCAGGTGCATTCACCTGATGTAAGTGCAGTTGAGCAATGAAAATATATTACTACTGGGTTATGTACATATTAACTGGCGCACAAGGATCATCAGTCCACCTGTGCTAGGAGTCCAACAGAACACGGCTACCACATTTAGCCAGGCACACACTTACGAATCTCCTAATGATCAGGAGTCTCTTGGCCGAGGGCCAGGTACAAGCTTGGTGGTTGCAGAAACAACTGGAACTGTTCTTAGCATAGTCCTGCTAGGTGCTTCCTTAAACATGGCAGTCTATTGCAGTAAAGTTGGACAAACCGCCACAACTTTCCACTGCTCTGGCACCATCTTGGGGCTCTCACCACGTGGAACGCTGCTCTCCACCATGTCTGTACTCTCCTTCTCTTCCTGGTGCAGACTGAAGAGGTTGCAGTGCAGGGTTCCTTTTATAATGGCTTCTCCAAAATGGCCCCGACCAGAAGGACGTCATCGGTGCAGCCCCGACTTCTGGTCCCCCTGCAAACAACAGCAGTGAATTTAAAAAATGGTAAAATAGCAGTCCTACTAGGCTAGGAAGAAAATTTAGAATAAGGCAGAATAAACAGAGATAAATAAGAAAGAAAGGACGTGTCTGATAATAAGATAATAAGATATAAAATATAATTACATTTATTGAATAATACTGAGAGGTCTGGGGCAGGGCCCTTGCCGCAGACAACTCACTAAAATAGAATGTTAAAAGTTAGTTATAAACATTCAAAACATGACGTTAAAATGGTATTGCACTTAAACGGTGGGACAATGGTGGGGGTTTATAGTCCAATGTTTGTAATAGGATATGTCCAATAAACAGTTTTTGCAGCGCTGGAGGCTCGCAGTTACGAGCCCACTGAGTATACTTGTATGTGCAGTAGCCCTAAAGATCTTTCCTCTATACCCCGACGGCACGGGGACAAAGTACAAGAGGAAAAATAGATCAAAGTCAGGCACTTAGTGCCTCTTACCGGCTCCGGCGAAAGCAGTCATATGCACATAGCAGCGCTTAACGGTGATCCGGATTGATGCCTCTCAGCCCCGGCAGCACGGGGAAGGTGTAGGAGAGGTGAAGATGTCCGGTATAGATGGTTATTGCATAGTCTGCTGGAAAAGGTAACGTTCATTTGTAGCGTGTGGCAGCGCTGGAGGTCTTTGGTGTGGGATCCCTCTCTAGCCTGACGGCGCGGGGAGAAGCTGAGAGGGCAGTAAAAGACCAATAGTGGAGGACAAATAATCCAAATAGTCCGGACTTCTTGTGCAAAGGCAGTCTTGGACCAGACGCGTTTCGAGGAGCAGCGTCCCCTTTTTCAATGGTGGATATGCAAAGACAGTGAATTTAAGTTTTCCTTTGGCTGCAATACATGTACTTGATAGCCACGCCCAGGGGGCGCTTTTCTGGAAGCGGATTAACTCTTGCATTACTGAATGGACCAGAGGATCGTAGCATGAACTCACCCCATACTTTACACATCTTTGCAGCCGATACATTTTCGTCTCCCCCCTTACTTTTCGTGCGCACTTGTCACACACAATACCGAAAGCACAGTCCCATACACTTGCATGCGATTCACGGTACATAAATAATAAAGTTCTTTACATGGGGGAGTACTCTGTTAATGGTAGCAACAGCTGTAGGCAAACATCCATATCTTGTTCGTGAGACCAAAAAGCTATGTGGTAGGCTTGTGGGGGTATAGGGTATATGGGGTGTAGCTGTGCAGTGATGAAAGGGTGCTGGTTTAACCCTTAACTGTCGTGACGCCAGGGTGAGGGCTCCTCAATATATACTTGTCCTATCGCCACCCGTCCCAAGAACGATAGGGAGGAATAAAGGATTGACCAAAACCGGAGATTCAGACAACTGTAGGAAACTTTACTGCAGATTTTATGCAAAGGCATAACAAGAACAGTCTTTACATATGTACAGTCTATGAGGATCCTGACAGTTGGTTGGGACCTTGTGAGTATAAACTCTGGAGATTGATTTACGCTGTTCCGCTGGATTTAGGGGATTGGTTTTAGGTCCAGCAGTCACGCAGACTTTAGCAGGGATTTGATTTAGTAACTCCCGGTTAGTATGTTGCTGGATTGGAAGGCTGCAGGCCCAAGTTCTCTTGCAGAATTGCACAGAGTGATGCTTTCTCTAGAGATGATCAGGAGCAAGAGGGAGAGGATTGGTTGGCAGCTCCCTTATATAGGCAGGGGCTGGCCTTGAGATCACTGGTTCATCCCAACTGTCAGTCCTTTACACAAAGGATTATGGTAGAACATGTGACTACTCACATGACCTGGAAGGTCCTTTAACATACCATCACAGTATAAACATTATTCATGTGACCTAAGGTCCTGCAGACACTATATAAATCAATACATTACACTAATTATATACATGTAACACATAAAATTAAGGAACGAAGAGGTGACTAGGGATTACCTCAGCAAGCGGACCCCAACGGTACCAAGGAACTATGACTTTGGGGACCCAGCACACAAGGTACAGTATGAAATACAATACCGGGATACCACATTATCAATATACAATGGGTTTTTATGGACCATTGTAGCTTGAAACCCGACTCAACATACAATGTACAGACAGTCCAGATCTGCGGAATGTGTCAATGGCTGAAAGAACTGACAAATCAGAATGGGCATTCACTGGAAAAGCCCCTGTATTACTGAAGTTCATGCACAGGGCCCCGGCTATCTACACTTCCCTGAAGCAGAGCAGCCCTCATCTTCCTGGACGAATGCAAGTGACAGCCTGCACAGCCAACCACTGGCCACAGTGATATCCCGCCCCAGCCCATGATTGGCTTAGCGAGCTGTCACTTGCGTTTGTCCAGGAAGGTGGGGTCAAAGTGCCTGAGGTTGCGCAAGTAGTTGGGGTCCCATACAAGAGATCACGAGGGGCTCAGGGTCAGACCACCCATGAGCACATATCCTGTAGATAAGGGATAAGTGTCTGATAAGTTCAGTTACCTTGACTTACCCCTTCAAAGACAAAAACAAAATGAAAAGTCTAAAAGATCTACAAGATAAGCCATGCATTTGCATACAAGATTGTAAACAGAAAATAACCACCTTTTCTACGTAGTCTATCCAAAATATATATATATATATATATATATATATATATATATATATATATAATGTAGATTTTAAACTAAAACTACTACCAGGGCTGCCAGCAGAAATTTCGGGGCCTCTTACACAGGTGAAGGCCTGGGCCCCCAGCCTCCCATATACACATACACAGCCCCCACACACACATACACAGCCCCCATATACACATTCAAAGCCCCCATTTACACATACACAGCCCCCCTTTACACATACTCAGCCCCCATTTACACATACACAGCCCCCACACACACATACACAGCCCCCATTTACACATACAAAGCCCCCACACACACATACACAGCCCCCATTTACACATACAAAGCCCCCACACACACATACACAGCCCCCATATACACATACACAGCCCCCATTTACACATACACAGCCCCCCACACACACACATACTCAGCCCCCATTTACACAAACACAGCCCCACACACACATACAAAGCCCATATACACATACACAGCCCCCCACACACACACACATAATCAGCCCCCAATACACACACACTGCCCTTATGCACACATACACATAGGGTTGCCACCTTTTTTGCAAATGGAAAAAAAATACCGGCCATGATAATTTGCATAATTCATCATATATACATGTGACATCCAAGGAAGCTCGGGCCATACCAATACACGTCTGTCATATAATGGCACAGAGGGGGGCAATGGAAATGGCACAGGAGGATCAGAGGGGGGCAGTTGAAATGGTACATTGGGGGATTTGGGGGATTGGAGGGGGGATTGAAATGGCACAGGGTGAATCAGATGGGGGTTTGAAATGATACAGGAGGATCAGAAGGGGGGGCTTGAAATGGCACAGAAGGATTAGAGGGGGAGGATTGAAATTACACAGGGGGATCAGAAGTGGGGGGGGGGGAATAAAAAAAAAATGGCACAGGATTAGAGGAGGGATAATTGCAGTCCCCTCCTGATCCTCCTTTGCCATTTTAATTTATTAACATTAATTAAAATTAATTTAACTCCAACAATACCTTACCCAACCCCACTTTACTCCACCATACTATGCATTTTAATTTTACCCCCTCCTTTATTTCCCCACTGGCGGTCTAGAGAGCTGCCTGTACCTTACTGAAGGCAGCTTCTCTTGCAGGCAGTCTGTTGCCGCCCACGGGGGCCTTCAGTTAGAGCGGTGCAGCCTCCCCCCCCCCCCCCACACACACACACACACACACACACATACACAGCCCCCATATACACACATACATAGCCCAATGCACATATACACTGCCCCATACACATACACTGTCCTGCTGGTAACTGACGGCCGCGCAGGCACATCTCTTACCAGCTGCAGCCACAAAGTGTCAGTGTGTTGCCCTCCGGACGGCGCTCCCTCTTTCTCCAGCCCCCGATCTGGACCACAGACGCAGACAGGGCAAGGCTGGTCGGGCCTCAGTAAAAAAAAATTAAAAAAGGAAGGTGATGATAGCGGCGGGCCCCCCTTCTGGTGTGACTGACTGCCTGTACAGAGTACGGTCAGTCAGTCAGTGTATAGTGATGCCCCCAGTGGTCAGTGAATAACAGTCGCTCACTCATTCGCAAAAATAAAAAAGGGTTTGGGCCCCTGGGGTAAGGGCCCCTTACTGGGGTACTGGTTGTACCCCCCTGCTGGCGGCCTTGACTACTACCCAGACACAAATAAAAGTAAACCACATGTATGCAAAATTTGACAGTTTTAATATATTAATTAATATAAACACAACATAAAAGTGTCCATGCCAAAATTGCTGTAAGTTTCCCTACATCACAAATAAGCATGGAACTGTATGATATCCTATTAATAGATAATAAAGCCCATGGTTATACAACCATCCCACAATCCTGCTTTTGCAAGTGAAAGTCATCTTGTCATTTATCTGAGAATATGTCCGTGTAGCCAGGGCTATTTGGGCCAAATGTGAAATCAAAGTAAGAATACAGGAACATACATTTGCAATCTCTAACACACCAATTTTTTTCAGCAGAAACATAATCCATCTCAGTAAAGGTGGCAGGTCCTGAAGCATGTTACTTTACAGCTAAGGGCAGGCAACACACATAATTTACTACTTAGAAGGGAATCTCAATGGATTGACAGACGAGTGGCAATGTTTCCTTATGAAATGAGCAAGACTTTTGGTCTCAGGTGTCTACTGCAATTCATAAAATATAGCAAGGTTTGTACTCTCCACTCCTCCTAGATGCACTATATCCTTGTTATGATATTAAAGTCTCAAAAGAATAAAGATGGTCGGCATTGCTTATTCCTTTCACTTTAAATCCCCACTAATCATCCATGGCTGTATGACCAAATGCCACATGTGGTCTTTAGTAGTCTAAAACAATAGCAGAAAAATTGAAAGAGGGCAACTCACCAGTCTTGCAGTTTAGCAGCGGCTTTTAGTGTTTAAACATCTTTGGTACAGGTATACAGGGTGCGTCTCAACTTACGGGGCAGACACCAGTGTGGGTTCAGCTTGGAAACTAGGTTACAAATGTTTAGCACATGTGCGCTTCAACAGACCATCTCACCTGTCCTGCTCACGTCAGTACCCAATCTTCTTCTGACATCAGGTACAGGGGAGGTGCTCCAAGGTGAGTGCATTAAAAACAATTAAAGGAGATGTCCGGTGCAGACTTTTTCTATTCCATCCTGCCCAGGCTGCAAAAAAAGACGAAACAAACTTTCACTTACCTTCCTACGTTCCCCCGGAGCTCCGCAACAACTGATATCTCCTTTAATAAACTGTAGGTGTACATGGTGCAAGTAGTTTGTTGCAGGCAAAACGTAAAGTTAGGTGGTCACACTAAAGAAATTTCTGAGTTTATATGTTGCAGGACCAATAATGTAGTGTATGCTGTGACTTGTGTGTGCAGCTGTTTTTATATTATTGGAAGTACAGTGCGGGCATTAAATACCCCCTTCAGAGAACATTACATGGTAGGTACGCTCTAGGAAGGGCTCACCCATCTCATAGAGAATGTTAGAAAAGAACACGGAGGTGATGTGAATGCGATTAGCTTCTTGGGAATCAAGAGGTTAATACCAGAGAAAGGAAAACATAATGTAAAAATACTAAGAGAAATAGAGGCTAAATGGATTTTAAAAACCAATGCTCAAGAAGAAGCTGGTATGAATGACAGGATAGATCTGGGTTTTTTTCTTAAAACATTGCATTACATTTTTTAATTGTTGTTAATGCACTCACCTTGGAGCACCTCCCCTGTACCTGACATCAAGAGAAGATTGGGTACTTAACTGACGTGAGCAGGACAGGTGAGATGGTCTGTTGAAGCGCGCATGCGTGAAACAATTGCAACAAAGTCTCCAAGCGTAACCCACTGGCGTCTGCCCCGTAAGGGGAGACGCCCCCTGTATACCTGCACCAAGATTGAGTTGCCCACTTTCAATTTTTCTGCTATTGTCTTGTCATGATATTTCTTTCTTAAAGTACAGGTAAACACCGCTCATCTCTAAAGACTCATAGAGATTTGTTCTCTTTTAAACCCAATGGCACAATGCAAACACTTTATAGTTAGGCTATCTTTACCTGCTACAGTGATCTTGTGACATTATTTGTAGCTACATCCATATTTTTTATACATTAATTCAGGCAATACAAATGTATGAACACTGTTATCTAATAAATTATCTTTTCTTGGTGTTGCATTATATGAACAAACAATGGGAGCCATTTGCTCCAGTGGCATATTTGCTCCATATTAGTCCGGTATATGAAAATACTTTCCTTTACAAATTCCCCCTAATCTGTTTATTTACATCTAAAAATATTGCAGCTCACTATGGAAGCTAGCTGGAAAGACAAGACCCACAAACAAAAAGGGAGAGACTAAAAACTGAAGATCAATTAGTACAAAAGAAGCCATAGTCTAGAGACCATCACAGTTCATGGAAAATTTTCTAGATTAAGTTAGTTATAAACCTTGGTCAACAGCTATTTCTCCTAAATTTCCCTTGCATGCATGTCAACTGGTCTCAAAGAGAGAAATAATAAACTTTCAGACAACTCTGGTGGCAGCTTCTCTCTTGTGGGAACAAAGAATTGAGCATGATAACCCCTTAAGGACCCGGGGTTTTTCCATTTTTGCATTTTCGTTTTTTCCTCCTTACCTTTAAAAAATCATAACTCTTTTAATTTTGCACCTAAAAATCCATATGATGGCTTATTTTTTGCGCCACCAATTCTAATTTGTAATGACATCAGTCATTTTACCCAAAAATCTAATGCAAAACGGGAAGAAAAATCTTAGTGAGACAAAATTGGAAACAAAAACACAATTTTTTTTAGATTTTAGGGGCTTCTGTTTCTACACAGTAAATTTTTCTGTAAAAAAAGACACCTTATCTTTATTCTGTAGGTCCATACGATTAAAATGATACCCTACTTATGTAGGTTTGATTTTGTCGTACTTCTTGAAAAAAATCATAAAAAGCAGTCATCTCGTTGGGTAGGGTCCACACTTACAGTGGTTCTTTCATTGCTTTATATTTTTTCTGCTGTTTGCTAATTCTGGTGAAAATCCTAAATTGCAAATTGACATTTTCTTATTTAATTGAAGTAAAAAATGTCAAATTTACATATTATCCCAAGCGTTTCGGTGGGTTATCAGTTTGCAATCTACTGCACTATTATAGGATGTCCTATATGGCTTAATTTCTCTTTTGTAATGCTTTCTATGGCTTTCTTCTTAGGGTAACTCTAAAAAAATGATTTTGTTTGCCCTTATTCTTTGCCAAGTAAAAAAGCTGTTGCAACCACCTGCTGCTATTACTCTTCACTCAATGGCCCCTTGGCAACTTGCACACTATGGGGGACATGTATCATTATTTGTCTATTGTAGACAATATTCTACCCCCTTACATCCTTGTCTAATTTACACTCTTGATCAGAATTTGGTAAGGTTGTGCAGATAAATCTTGTGCAAATATAGAAACACCCCCCCCCCTCGCTCTATCGTACACTCCTTCTCTACCTCACAGGAAAAGTGGATGTAGGGATTTTGTTCTATTGCTTTGAGGTCGGATTCCATTGAGGTTTTTTGTCCATCAGCAAAAACGCCAGAAAAACTGTCCCAGCTTTTTCCTGTGTTTTGTCAGTTTTTCTTGCGTTTTTTACTTTTTGCTGGTGTGTGGAAACCAAAAAATGTACTAAACTTTTTGTTGTTTTTTTTTCTTCGAAAATTTAGATACGTGAATGCGGAGGGTTATGTCAGATTTGGTGGATTGCGACGATGAACAAAATTTTTTTAATGTCAATAAAAGGGTTAACGAGGGCTGTGGGGGAGTGTTTTTTTTTTATAAATTTTTTTTCAATGTGTTGCGTTTTTCATAGTTGAATTTTCAGGCTTAGTAGTGGAAGCTGTCTTATAGACGGAATCCATTACTATGCCAGGGCTTAGTGTTAGCACCAAAAACAGCTAGCGCTAACCTCCAATTATTACCCCGGTACCCACCGCCACAGGGGTGCCGGAAAGAGCCGGTACCAACAGGCCCAGAGCATCAAAAATCGTGCTCCTGGGCCTAGGCGGTAACAGTCTGGCGTTATTTAGGCTGGGGAGGGCCAGTAACAAAGGTCCTCGCCCACCCTGGTAACATCAGGCTGTTGCTACTTGGTTGGTATCTAGCTGATACTGAAAAAATGAGGGAACCACACGTGTTTTTTTTATTTATAAAAAAAAATGCATAGGGTTCCCCCTATGTTCAGTATCAGCCAGATACCAACCAAGTAGAAACAGCCTAATGTTACCAGGGTGGGCGAGGACCATTGTTACTGGCCCTCCCCAGCCTAAATAACGCCAGCCTGTTACCGCCTAGGCCCAGGAGCGCCATTTTTGATGGTGGGTACCGGGGTAATAATTGGGGGTTAGCGCTAGCTGGTTTGTGGCTAACACTAAGCCCTGGCTTAGTAATGGATTCCATCTATAAGATGGCTTCCACTACTAAGCCTGAAAATTCTATTATAAAAAACACAACACATTAATAAAAAATGTTATTGAAAAAAAATCACTCCTCCACAGCCCTCGTTAACCATTTTATTGAAATAAAAAAAAAACGCTGGTCATCGACGCAGTCCTCTGAATCTTACGTAGTCCTCCGCATTCACGAATCTGAAATGAGAAGAAAAGAAAAACAAGAAATATGGGTTAGTACATTTTTTGCGCTCTCCCCTGGGAAGAGCGCACATAATGCAGTGTGTTCCTAAACAGGGAGCCTCCAGTTGTTGCTAAACTACAACTCCCATCATGGGGGGCAGTAGTTAAGCAACAGCTGGAGTCTCCCTGTTTGGGAACATACTGCTCTGTTCCCATTATGCAAAACGCATAATGTGAACAGAGATCTGTCCCTCTGCCCTTTGACTACTACTCCTATCATGGGACAGAGTCTGTCCTATGATGGGAGTAGTTGTAGTACCTGCAGAGACCCGCTGCGATCCGCATTTAAGTTAGGAAGCCGGGCGGTACTTGCGTCTACATTGCGCTGCCCGTGGCTTCTATATACACTGACATAATTCATAATCCCCGCCGGGAAAGGGGAGCTCTGATTGGTCAATAGCTATTCTCCAAATCAGAGCTCCCGTGTTCCGGCGGGGATTATGAATTATGTCAGTGTATATAGAAGCCACGGTCAGCGCGATGTAGCCGTATGTACCACCAGACTTGCTAACTTACATGCGGATCGCAGCAGATCATTCTCTGGAGATCCGCTGCATTTATTAACTATACAAAGCGGCGGTACATGCGTCTACACTGCGACTTCTATATACACTGTGGCAAGGAAGGGGTGTATTTCCCTTGCTAACTCTGCTGAATGCTCCACCTGTGGCCTGATTAATGAGGTATCAGGAAGGGAAAGTGTGTTTAAAAGGAAAAGAAAGAGAATAGTTGGGGCTCTCCCTGGGTAACAGCATGTCGCTGTAGGGGGAGACACATGGACCCTGTTGAGGAAACACACAGCGAACTGTGAGCGGTCCAAGAAGTGAAGAAGTGGTGTGAACTGTGAGTAACAGGTTGCAGGGGCACATGTTTTATGCTGGCTGAGGGTAGCTCACCAGATAGTAGTCAGGGCATGCTGATATGTGTAGTCAGTGACCAGACGGTCTAGGACTTTGGTTTGTTCCTGAGTTATGTTTTGTTTTACCTGCAACCTGTGTAAATAAAGCTGGCAAGGTGCCAGGCTTGCATGAATAACCGTTGTCTGTGGGTTTATTGAGTGGAAACGTGTCCCGTGGCAGTGTCCAGGACGATCCCAGAGCTAATCCCCAAGGAGGAATCCTTACAACACTGACATAATTCATAATTGCCGCCACTGGAACACAGGAGCTCTGATTGGAGAATACCTATTGACCAATCAGAGCTCCCGTCTCCCGGCGGGGATTATGAATTATGTCAGTGTATATAGAATCCGCGGGCAGCGCGATGTAGACGCATGTACTGCCCGGCTTGTTAACTTACATGCGGATCGCAGCGGGTCTCTGCAGAATGACCAGGTGCGATCTGCACCTCAGCCCCTGGACTTCAACTCCCATCATGGACAGAGTCTGTCCATGATTGGAATAGTAGTCCTATAAAGTCCCGCAGCGGGGGGATGTGCAAGTGCCATCCCTCAGCGCTGCGGTACTACAACTACTCCCATCATGGGACAGACTCGTGATAGGAGTAGTAGTCCAAGGGCAGAGGGGCAGATCGCAGCAGATCATTCTCCAGAGACCTGCTGCGATCCGTATTTATTAACTATACAAGCCAGCAGTACATGCGGCTACACTACGCTGCCCCCCATCTCCTATATACAGTTCTTATAATTCATAATCCCCACCGGGAGAGGGGAGCTCTGATTGGTGCATAGCTATTGACCAATCAGAGCTCCTGTATCCCGGCAGTGGGGATTATCAATCATGACAGTGTATACAGGAGCCGCAGGCAGCGCAGTGGAGCCACAAGTGTCCATAATCATTACATTAAAAGGTACATGGAAGGATTTTAAGTATCACAGAGATAATCTGACTAGAGGCAGAAGCAGAGTAATCTCCGCAATCTGCTCTGAAAAATGACATGAATGATCTAGAGCATTTCACTAAGTGCAGTCCAAGACGGCTTATATTTGCATTCAAAAAAAGGTACTTGCGGAAATTTTGTGTGTGTAAAGGAAAAGTACGCAGTTAATAAACCCTTGCCTACTATAGATGTCACTCCAAGGTACCCCATATCGGGACATCAGGAGGAAATGCACTCAGAATGTACGCCAAAAAAAGACACAAACAACAGCTTCAAGCAGGACTCCAGCTGTACAAGGCGCAGGATACACTCTGAGTAAAGCAGGTAAAACAAAGAAAGGTTTATTCCCAAGATGCGACACGTTTCACTGCAGTTCTGCAGCTTCATCAGGCATGACATAAGCAGGTAAAGTGCTTATTTATAGAGATAACAATTAACCCTCTCACTGTATATGCAGTGCAGGGAACAATATAAATAAAGCATTTGCCAAACAATAAATAGAATTTGTATATAAAATTCTAGTGTACAATAGAATATATCAAAATATACGAAAATATAAGAATATATGAATACATATATTCTATTGTACAATAGAATTTTATAAACGAATTCTATTTATTGTTTGTTAAATGCTTTATTTGTATTGTTCCCTGCACTGCATATACAGTGAGAGGGTTAATTGTTATCTCTATAAATAAGAACTTTACCTGCTTGTGTCATGCCTGATGAAGCTGCAGAACTGCAGTGAAACGCGTTGCATCTTGGGAATAAACCTTTCCTTGTTTTACCTGGCTTTACTGTGAGTGTATCCTGCACCTCGCACAACTGGAGTCCTGCTTGAAGCCATATCTCTCCTTGCAACCATTACAGCCAGAGGGCAGCGGATTACTCGTTCTTATCTATGTGCCTACCATTGTTGTGTTTGTTGTTACACAACACCATGGGGTGAGCGGCTTTCATGCCTTCCCTTTTTTCATTTTATTATCTCTTTTAATACTCCATGGAGCGCTCTCATTTTTGCTTTTAGACTGTTTGTTAGGGAACAGACCTCTCGGACTGCCTCATGCACTTTTTAAATTTTCGCAAGCTGCATGGATACATATAGGGGGAGGGTTATCAAAATTTTCTGTAGAGGATGAGTGTTGTTGTTGCCCATAGCAACCAGATTGCTTCTTTCATTTTTCACAGACCTTTTTAAAGATAAAATAAGCAATCTGATTGGTTGCTATGAGCAACTACACCACTCTCTCTACACATTTTGAGACATTTCCCCCATAGCTTCTAAATGTAAACGATCTGATTTTCACATTTCAGGAATCATAACTACAGTTAACACGATCATGTTGAATTAACAACTTGTGACTACAATGGGGTACATTTGTCAAAACATGCGTAGAGGAAGAGCGGTACAGTTGCCCATAGTAACCAGATTGATACTTTTATTTTTAAATAGGCAATTAAAAATGGGGAAAAAAAATAAACCTATTGATTGGTTGCTATGGGCAACTGCACCACTTTCCTCTGCACAGGTTTTGATAAATCTCCCAAAATGACTCTCTTGAACTCCTTAACGACAATGGACGTAAATGTACGTCATGGTGCCGTGGTACTTGATGCACCATGACGTACATTTACGTGCCGCCATGATCGCGAGCACCGGAGCAGCCAAGACTTGCCGGTAATGGCGGACATCCACGATCGCGCAGATGTCCGCCATTAAGCCCTCAGATGCCATGATCAATACAGATCACGGCATCTGCGGTACTTAGAATGGATGATCGGATCGCCTGCAGCGCTGCTATGGGGATTCGAGATCGAGCAGAAGATCACCGATAATACTGATCAGTGCTATGTCCTATACATAGCACTGAACAGTATTAGCAATCAAGCAATTGCTATAAATAGTCCCCTATGGGGACTATTAAAGTGTTAAAAAAAAAAAAGTAAAATAAAAAAGTTACAAAATTTGAAAAAATCCCCTCCCCCAATAAAAAAAAGTTAAATGTCAGTTTTTCCCATTTTACCCCCCAAAAAACGTAAAAAATTATTAATACACATATTTGGTATCGCCGCATGCGTAAAAGTCTGAACTATTAAAATATATTCTTAATTATCCCGTACGGTGAACGGCATAAACGTAAAAAAAAATTAAAAAGTCCAAAATTGCTGCATTTTTGTCACATTTTATTCCTAAAAAAATCTATAAAAAATGTATAAAAAGTAAAACCTAAGCAAAAGTGGTACTGTTAAAAACTACAGATCATGGTGCAAACAATGAGCCCTCATACCGCCCCATATACGGAAAAATGAGAACGTTATAGGTGATCAAAATAGGGCAATTTCAAACATACTCTTTGTTAAAATGGTTTGAGATTTTTTTTTTTAAGCGGTACATTTATAGAAAAGTATATATCATGGGTATCATTTTAATCATATTGACCCACAGAATAAAGAAAACATGTAATTTTTACCGGAAAAGTGTACAGCGTGAAAACAAAATCTTCCAAAATTTGCTATTTTTCCACATAAATAATATTTGTTTGGTTGCGCCGTACATTTTATGGTAAAATAAGTGATGTAATTACAAAGTACAATTGGTGACGCAAAAAACAAGCCCTCATTTGGGTCTGTGGATGGAAACATAAGAGTTATGATTTTTAGAAGGCAAGGAGGAAAAATGAAAATGCAAAAAAAAATTGGTCTGGTCCTTAAAGGGGTACTCCGCCCCTAGACATCTTAACCCCTATCCAAAGGATAGGGGATAAGATGTCAGATCGCCGGGGTCCCACTGCTGCGGCACCCCGCTATCATTACTGCACAGAGCAAGTTTGCTCTGTGCGTAATGACGGGCAATACAGGGGGCCGGAGCATCGTGACTTCACGGCTCCGCCCCTCATGATGTCACTGCCCACCCCCTCAATACAAGTCTATGGGAGGGGGCGTGGCGGTAGTCACGCCCCCTGCCATAGACTTGCATTAAGGGGGTTGACCGTGACGTCACAAGGGGCGGAGCCATTACGTCACGCTGCTCCCTCCCCTGTATCGCCCATCATTACACACAGAGCGAACTCGCTCTGTGCAGCAATGATAGCGCGGTGCCACAGTGGCGATCCCGGGGGTTCCCAGTAGTCCTTGGGATAGGGGATAAGATGTCTAAGAGGTTAAGGCTTGGCTATCCTCTACAAATGCACCTGATGTGTTATTACTTTGTCTGTTTAACCCACTGTGTATTTCTTAGTAATGTGTAGAACGGTTGACATCCTCCCATTTTCAAAACATTTGTGAATATCTGCCTGACTAAAGCCATATGTATCTCTTTGACTGTATGTATCTCATTTGCTGTATTTCTGGAATGTCCTATATCTATGCGGTTGATGTTCTTTTTTTTCATTTGTTATCCCTTTTTCATATTACTGTACTTCACAATATTCCACCTGATAATTTCTTATAAATCTGTATAGTGAAGTGGTCTCTACATATTGGGGGACATTTATCATTGTATATACACCTTTTCCATTGTCTATTTTGCGTAATCATTTTTTTGTGCAATGCTTTTTTTTTTGCATGTTTTTTATGTGTAATTTCTGATAGAGCATTACATGTGGAATTCTATGTCACGGTGTACGGTAGAGCTGATTATACAGTGTACATCCATTTATTAACTGCATCTTTTATGTTTACACGCCCAAACTTTGAGCAAGTCCCGATTTTATTGTGCAAATATACACCATCAAGGGGACATGTAAAAATTGGTGAGAAACTGTCCAGCAAAGTGTAATACATATTTTGAACAGCCTAATAATTTATAATTGTTTAGCAAAATAGTGGCATTATAACCTAATGGGTGACAAATATTTTTGAAAAACCCTGAGCATTTGCGTTTTTTTTTATTTTTCCCATTTTTTAATTTATAATTTTTTAGACTATCCAATTATAGTTTCAGATTTTCAAACCATTTATACTCCTCATTTAGGCATGGTTCAATTTTACAATGCATGCATCTCACTAAGGGTGTGTTCACATAACTCTGTCATCTAGCCTAGGTGAAGTCGTTCAAAAATGCTATCCAACTGATGCCTTCACTGAAGACAACATTCATTAGTTGTCAACAGTGATATGTCCTGCTGGGTCCTTATCTCCAGGACAATGGACAGGGGAACGCAGTGAGCTGTGGAATCTGTGAAGAGCAGCTCTCTGAAGTGTGAGGTAGAGATGTAGTGCACGGTAGTGCGACGGGGAAGTTTGTACTGGTGCGCATAATTTATCAAGGGACATGCGCGTTTTTACGAAATTTTGCTCAAGGGTATAATATAGAAAAGCAGTGGAAATGGGTAGATCTGTGTCTACAATAGACAGATAATGATAAATCTCCCCATTCAATACGTCATAATACACACTTCTGTTATGCACACATTTTACAAGGCTTGGTTCTGGCTGTGACCATGATTTAAAGGACAACTGCAGCGCAATATACACTTATCCCCTATCTACAAGATAGGGGATAAGTGTTTGATCGCGGGGGGGGTCCGACCGCTGGGACCCCCCTCGATCTCCCTAACGGGGGCGCCATTAGCGATCATGGGGACGTAGCGTCGACCTAGAGGGTCGTCCCCGTCCCCATACAGTTCTATGGGGGAGACGCTGCCTCCCCGCCTCTCCCATAGAGATGTATGGAGGAGGTGTGTCGGCTGCAACGTCATGCTGCGGCTGGCACGCCCCCTGCATGGGACAGCTGTGGCCCCGTACAGGAGATCACAGGGGGTCCCAGCGGTTGGACCCCCCGCGATCAAACACTTATCCCCTATCCTATGGATAGGGGATAAGTGTTAATCACGCTGCAGATGTCCTTTAATTCCCCATCTTCCGATCCACTGACCATGTTGTGATTAGGTGAGCTAACTGCATTTCATTAGCTATTAACTTGCCAATCTATTAGTTACCCTTTACTAGTATTGAGTTGGACCCTCTTTTACCTTCCCAACTGCCTTCATTTTTCGTGGCATATTTTCTTTGAGGTGCTGGAAACATTCCTCAGAGATTTTGGTCCATATGTACATGAAGGCCTCACAGTTACCTCAGATAGGTCGGCTGCACATCCAGGATGCAAATATCATGTTTTAACGCATAAAAAAGTTACTTTATTGGTTTGAGATCTGGTGACTGTAGAGGCCTTTGGAGTACAGTGAACTTATTGTTATGTATAATGTGATGAGTTAAGTTCATATTTGTGACATGGTGCATTATCAACACTGGAAGCAGCCATCAGAAGATGGGTACACTGTGGGCCATAAAAAAAATGTACATGGTCACCAACAATACTCAGGTAGGCTCTCACATTTAAACAACACTCAATTCGTATTAAGGGGCTCAAAGAGTGCCAAGAAAGTGTCCCACCACCAGCCTGGACCCATACAAGGAGGATGGATCCATGATTTTTCATAGTCTCAGTTTCTTAACCTTAGCTGACAGGAGTGGCACCTGGTGTGTTCTTCTGCTACTATGTACTTCAATGTACAATGTGTTGAATGTTCAGAGACTGTATTGTGCATACCTCATGTAACAAGTTATTTGCATTACTATTGACTTTGTCATCTCAAACAAGTCTGTTAATTCTCTTCTAACATTAACAAGGCATTTTTGTCCATTGAACCCACACTCACTTGAAATGTTTTGGACTATTTTTTGTAAACCCTAGAAATGGTTGTGTATGAAAATCCGCAGTTAGCTGTCTCTAAAGTACTCAGAACAGCCAAGCCACGTTCAATGTCACTTTAAGCCTCTGGTAAAGTAGAAATAAAAGAAAAAAGGCAGGAGGATGGCACCTCGTGTAATTCTGTGTATAAAGGTGTGTTAGAAAGCAGTGTAGGTTTGTCTCTCACCTACTAACCCCCTTGGGTGCATGCATATCACCCCAATATACGGGGTACTGTAGAGGTGGGATTCTGCGGCCCGTCAGGGCGAATGCTGGAATCCTTGTCAGGAACCTGTCAGAGGAAATGAAGAAATCACATGCTGCCGGGTGACACATGAACTGGAAGAGTTTAGTGAAAAGGAGGCTGACTGATGCAAATGTAAACAAAGAGTCATGTGACTGATACAAATGTATACAAAGAGTCATGTGGCTACTATAAGTAGTAGCCTCAGTTTGGTGTTCATTCATAGTTACATGTAAACAAGGACAATAGGAAGGTGAAGGGAGCTTGTAGATCGCTATAGGGAGAAAGACAATGCTGTAGCGCAAGTCAGCGCTGTCCTAGTAGAAAAGTAACCACAGTTTGTACTTTTACTGGATTCAACTTGCACAGTGTTTCTCGCCATGCCGCCATTAGCCGCAAAAGCAGATTCTCCAATTTCACAGTAACACCCATTGAGCATATTCCAAAAACCACGAATCAACGCTTTGGGACACTACGAAGATGTGAGAATTTCTGGATTCACAAACTTAAAACATTAGTTCCTACTGGCTTGAACAAATATTTTGAAAATGTGTAACACAACACACAATACTTGCCAATCAGTCTCTAACATAATTGGATAATTGAATTTCCCTGCCACAATTTAATGAGTCTGGCATGCTCCCATTTTTTTTCCCTTCATATCACCTCCTGCCATAATTTAATGCGTCTTTGGTATGCTCCAATTGTAACTATATTTCTCTGTTACCTCCGTGTTATTAGTATATTCATGTTGTATTACTATCACCATATTTCCTATGGCTATATACAATCGGCACAATCCACTTCTGTCCCACCCATTCTCAATAACTCCAGTTATAATACGCTTTTACACTCTATTCACTCTCCCACACTTTCCATCGAATCTTTAGCTGCAAAATATCCCACACACCAGCGTCACTCTACATTTTCCTCCCTCCCACACATCAGCGACCCCACCCATTGAAACATAAATGAGCTGCATCCATCAAAAGGCCTGTGGTTTTCAATCCGGGTGCCTACAGCTGTTGCATTAATTGCAGATGGATCTCTCTCCAACCAAGCGATCCCTCCACCCATTGGAGCAGACAGGCTCCCTGTCATCAGCTGTCTAGTGAGTCAGGTCTCAGCCGCATTGCAAGGTGGGAAAAATCTGAGACAACAGTCATTTTGTATGCTGGTAAAAATAAATAGTGGGGTGAAAATCACAGAAGAATTGTGGGAAAACCGTCATCCACAGGTACAGACAATATATTATGAACTACACTAACTTCACAGCCCCTGTAGCATAGTCAAATAAAAAAAATCCTGGAATACCCCCTTAATATTTATTAGAACATTCACAGTTATATCGTTTTGTAGGTTCTCTCTTAAACTACGCAAAAATATTTTACATACTACAGAATCCAAACTATTGATAAAGCATCAACATACTGGTATCTGCAATATTGGTACAGGAACTCAATCCTTTTGTTTTAAAGACAGGCAGGGGTTCCCAAAGGGACTACCACTGATCAGATGGTGTTGGAAGTAAAAAACATGAGTCACCATGAGGTTAAGTTTCTACTTGTTTTTTTCTCCTGGGATGTCCTGATACCAATACTGGCCAATTCCATGGTATCGGGGACTCGTTCAATGTCCCAGATACCATGTCCGATACCTGTTGCTGCTCCGCTGCCCCATTCTCCCATCTGCATCATGGCGTTCAATGGAGGAACATGTGACATACACGTCACTCCTCCTCCCTTGTGCCCAGCGTAACGCTACGGAGAAAGCAGAGTGACGTATATGTCACATGCTCCTAAATAGAACGCAATCATGCGGACAGGAGGACAGAGCAGTAGAGCGTCAGCACCCGACAGAGGACAGCCGCAGGTGAGCTGTCCACAAGGGTGAGGACTGTGGTCTACAGGGGGCCTGCTATCTAAAGGGGGCCCTGCTGTCTAAAGAAGGGTCCTGCTAATGTCTAAAGGGGGGGCCCTGCTAATGTCTAAAGGGGGTTCTAATGTCTAAAGGGGGGGCCCTGCTAATGTCTAAAGGGGGGTTCTGCTAATGTCTAAGGGGTGGGGGGGGGCCCTGCTAATGTCTAAAGGGGGGTTCTGCTAATGTCTAAGGGGGGGGGCTGCTAATGTCTAAAGGGGGTCCTGCTAATGTGTAAGGGGGCCCTGCTAATGTCTATAGGGGGGGCTGCTAATGTCTAAAGGGGGGCCCTGCTAATGTCTAAAGGGGGGGCCCTGCTAATGTCTAAAGGGGGGCCCTGCTAATGTCTAAAGGGGATACTCCCTACTATTATAGGCAATCTTACAGCAGAGTCACCTGCACTAACTTGAATTTATATGTAGATAGTGCAGATGACCCGGTTTCTACCGCTGCTCACCATGTGAACATCAGCGCAATCTCTCCAGAGACATCGGTTTTGCCGCCAATGCAAATTCCCTGTTCTGCCCAATGAAGAAGAGAGAAATCTTGGCTCATACTACAGCAGCCGCCTCCATTGTACACAACAAGGAACGCACATATCAGCACAGTAAGCAGTGCAAGAAACCGCGTCACCATGCTGTTGGATTCCCTTTAAAATAAAAGTACTCGTACTTGGTATCGGCGAGTACTAGAATTAACACCTTAAGGACCGGGGTTTTTTCCGTTTTTGCATTTTCGTTTTTTGCTCCTTGCCTTTAAAAAATCATAACTCTTTCAATTTTGCACCTACAAATCCATATGATGGCTTATTTTTTGCGCCACCAATTCTACTTTGTAATGATGTCAGTAATTTTGCCCAAAAATCTACGGTGAAACAGAAAAAAAATCATTGTTCGACAAAATTGAAAAAAAAAACGCAGTTTTGTAACTTTTGGGGGCTTCCGTTTCTACGTAGTACATTTTTCGGTAAAAATGACACCTTATCTTTATTCTGTAGGTCCATACGATTAAAATGATACCCTACTTATATAGGTTTGATTTTGTCGTACTTCTGGAAAAAATCATAACTACATGCAGGAAAATTAATACGTTTAAAATTGTCATCTTCTGACCCCTATAACTTTTTTATTTTTCCGTGTATGGGGCGGTATGAGGGCTCATTTATTGCGCCGTGATCTGAAGTTTTTAACGGTACCATTTTTGCATTGATAGGACTTATTTTTTTAAATGATATAAAAAGTGACCAAAAATGCACTATTTTGGACTTTGGAATTTTTTTCCGCGCACGCCATTGACAGAGCGGGTTAATTAATGATATATTTTTATAATTCGGACATTTCCGCACGCGGTGATACCATATGTGTTTATTTTTATTTACACAGTTTTTTTTTATGGGAAAAGGGGGGTGATTCAAACTTTTAATAGGGGAGGGGTTAAATGATATTCATTCACTTTTTTTTTTAACTTTTTTTTTGCAGTGTTATAGGTCCCATAGGGACCTATAACACTGCACACACTGATCTTCATCATTGATCACTGGTTTCTCATAGGAAACCAGTGATCGACGATTCTGACGCATGACTGCTCATGCCTGGATCTCAGGCACTGAGCAGTCATTCGGCGATTGGAAGGCGAGGAGGCAGGTAGGGGCCCTCCAACTGTCCTGTAAGCTGTTCGGGATGCCGCGATTTCGCCGCGGCTATCCCGAACAGCCCACTGAGTTAACCGGCAGCTTTCACTTTCGGTTTTAGCCGCGCGGCTCAGCTCTGAGCGCGCGGCTAAAGGGTTAATAGCGCGCGGTGCCGCGATAGTCGCTGCGAGCTATTAGCGGCGGGTCCCGGCTTCACTATGACGCCGGGCCCGCCGTGATATGATGCGGGGTTACCGTGTAACCCCGCGTTATATCACGAGAGCAGGACCAAGGAGGTACCAGTACGTCCTTGGTCCTTAAGGGGTTAAAGTTTCGGTACTCGTACTCGGTCTTAAAAAAAATGGTATCAGGACATCCCTAAAAAATAAATGTATTTAACGAAATTTAAATTTTTTATAACTAAATTTTAATTAATTAATAGTGTGTGTTTCACTTTTTTTTCTCTTATTTTATTTTTTATGTAGTACTACTACTGTTCCACGATGGGAGTAGTAGTACCTGTACTAATAGACATATCGCCCCGAGTGTCAGTCGTGACACCCGATGCGATCGTCCATAATATAGCAGAGATGTGGAGCGGCTCTATACAGCGCTCACATCTCTGCACTATACTCCGGCCAGTGATGAGAATAGAACATCACTCATTCATATTTTCCGCTAAGAGCAGTGATTGGCCAGATGGTAGCAGCCAATCACAGCTCTCAAAGGGAAATACGAGAAAGCCGCTCTGTATCTCTGCTATAGACAGGACGATCACAGCGGATGTCAGTAGTGATACCCGCTGTGATCTGTTCTTACTTGCAGGTACTACACTGTGCTCCATGCTGGGAGTTGTAGTACCTGCATTAATAGACAGATCACAGCGAGTGTAATTTCTGACACCTATTGCGATCTATTAATGCAGGTACTATAGCTCCAAGCATGGAGCAGAGTGTGCTCCATGTTGGCAGTAGTAGTACCTGCAGTTAAGGAAAGATCACAGTGGATGTCACTCCTGACACCCGCTGTGATCCTCCTGTATAATGTATAGATGCGGCCACTCTTCTATGGTCCCCTGCACTGCCGTATATATGCACATATTCCTATTTCCCACAGAGAGCTGTGATTGGCTGGAACCATGGGGCCAATCACAGCTCTCTGTGGGAAATATGAATAGGTGTATATATAAGTCAGTGCAGGGGATCATAGAAGAGTGGCTGGCCACATCTACACATTATACAGGAGGATCGCAAAGGGAGATCTCTCAATTAGTACAGGTACTACTCCCATCATGGAACAGTGTGTTCCATGCTGGGAGTAGTAGTACTACTACCTAAATTTTTTTTAAAACATTTAGAAAAAACACACACTACATTTTTATTATTGTCGGCTACATTTATAGGTCCCCACCTTCCCACATAAATTGATCCCTGTTTTAAAAATGTATAAAAAATGTGGTTATAAAAAAGATACATTTCGTTAGATACAATTTTTTCCTTCACTACTGTATCTTTTTTTTTTTTTTTTTTTTAATGGTACCCTACGAAATTTTATTAAAAAAGGTATCTCCATCACTTTTTTGGATCTCTAAAGTCCAAAAAAGAATAAAAACCACCTGCAAAAACGCCAAAGTTAAAACCCACATATCATTTTTCTTGGTGTTTTTTCACTCCCATAGACTTCTATGGGAGAAAAATGCCACGATTTTTACAAAAAAAAATCATCAGTGGCTCAACATGCTGCGATTTAGGAAAACCGCCAAGGAGCTGAAAAACACCAAAAAAAAAAAGTGAAGAAAAATGCCAAAAGGATTAAAAAAACATCAGAGTGAAAAACGCCAAGTGGAATAAGAATTTTGTGATTTCTCATTGATTTACAGCTAACATCTGGCCACAGCGTTTTTTGGCCGAAAAAACGCCAAAAATAGTGATTAATAAAAATAGCTAAAATAATGACAGTCATGAGCGCCCAAAGCTCATTTATATATGTGGGGAACAAAGGCTAGCCTTTTTTTTTTTAATCTAACAGAAGAGCTACTGTAGTACAAATTTCTCAAAAAGTTAAAAAGAGGTTGTCCAGAAAACAACCAGTGTATGGTGTAAAAAGTATAATTAAGCAATTTACTAATATAATGTTATTAGTAGGAATGTCCCAATACCGGTACTGGTATCAGCACAGATATAGGAAATAGGCAAAAGCACTTGTATTTGTGCACATTACCACTACCCATATGCTAAGTCCTCTTAATTGTTGAAGATGCCATTTCATTGCGCAACAGGTCCAGCATCTTTCTGGATAAGGGAGGGAGAAGGTCCTGTACCATTAACAGAGTTGAGGATGTAGAGGCCTCAGTGCAGAAGAGAAAAGAGAATGGGAGCTTGATTTATTTATTTTTTTTCTTTTGGAGAGGAGAAACTACCTAATAGGAGGTTCCCTACCTTCCTAACTACTGGAGGATTTTACCTAATTGGGGGTATATCTTAATTATCAGTGAGGGCCTCATGTTCAGCTTCTGCCTAAGGCTTTACTAAGTCGAGACACCACTGCTGTCACGATATTAAAAAAGTATTAGTAATTGGTAACAGTGAGTAATTGTGGAAAAAAAGTATCGATACTCTTACTCTGGTATTGGGACATCCCTCATTATTAACCCCTTAAAGGGGTATTCCGGGCAAAAACATCTTATACCCTATCAAAGGGATAGGGCATAAGATGTCTGATCGCGGGGGCCCGCTGCTGGGACTCCCCACGATCTCCCTGCAGCTGCCCGCATTCTATGCGTAGCTGCGTCTGAAGTTTCAGAAACCTCAGGGCTTCCAAAACGGGGACGTGATGTCACACCACGCCCCTCCATTCATTTCTATGGGAGAATGGAGGGGGCGTGGCGTAACATCACAGTCTCGGAAGCCCGGAGGTTTCCGAAACCTCAGATGCAGCTACACATAGAATGCGGGCTGCTGCAGGGAGATCACGGGGGTCCCAGCAGCGGGGCCCCCGCGATCAGACATCTTATCCCCTATCCTTTCGATAGAGGATAAGATGTTTTTGCCCAGAATACCTCTTTAAGGACACAGCCCATTTTCACCTTAAGGACCCGGACATTTTTTGCACATCTGACCACTGTCACTTGAAGCATTAATAACTCTTAGATGCTTTTACTTTTCATTCAGATTCCGAGATTGTTGTTTTTTTTTTTTCCAAAGTATATGTTTATTGGAGTTTTCAAGTAAAGAAATACATAACAATACTCTATAGGGTAACGTGGTACAATACAAACAGGGTGTATAGAACCATAACACTATGTCAAACAGAGCATATGTCCGCTGTGCAAGACAGGCTGATCTTACCTGTGTGAGCCGAGATTGTTTTTTGTGACATATTCTACTTTATAAAAGGAAAAATAGCCAGCACAACAACCTAATACACAGGTGCCCGCTGCTGTGGCAAATACAAAATGTACAAAAAGGAAAGTTGCAACAGCACTCTATGTCAAAAAATGGAGGCTTTTAGCGCACTTTTTGATCAAAATGTGGGGGGGCACTACAATGCTCAGAAGAGGAGCGCCATTGAGCTTTTCGAGAGAGAATTTGGTTGGCTTCACAAAGCCCCCTGTGATGCCAGAACAAATTAAACATATGTAATTTTTTATTTTCACGGACCACTGTTCCAAAAATCTGTCAGACACCAGTGGGGCGTAAATGCTCACTGTACCCCTTATAACATTCCGTGAGGGGTGTAGTTTCCAAAATGGGGTCACATGTGGGAGGGGGGGGCATTGTTCTGGCACTATGGGGCCTTTGTAAACACACGTGGCCTTCAATTCCGGACACATTTTCTCACCAAAAGCCCAAAGGCGCTTCCTCTCTACTGAGCATTGTAGTTCGCCCCCAGAGTACTTTACATCCACATATGGGGTATGTTCTCACTCAGAAGATATGGGGTGGCTTTTTTTCCAATTTTCCCTTGTGAAAATGAAAAATTTAGGGTAACACCAGCATTTTAGTTAATGCTTTTTTCGTTTTACAATCCAACTTTAACGAAAATTCGTCAAACACCTGTGGGGTGTAAGGCTCACTACGTCCCCATACCACCCCCCCCCCCCCCCCCCCACCGGTTACATTTCGTGAGGGGTGCAAAAAAAAAAAATGAATAAAAAATATGAAAATTGAAACAGACTGGGAAAAAAAAAAAAGTTTCTTACGTTAATGAGTGACAAAATATTCTAGATGATACATTCACTTAAAATCTGTTAGTTTCCCTTGATGACAGGGGAATTTTTCATTTTGCACTTTCTTTCTTTCCGCCTCACCTTCTAATAATCATAACGCTTTTAATTTTTCACCTGCAGACCCATGAGACCCTGATCGGTGATGTCCGACATTAGCCACGGGTCGTAAATGTCCGAACTATAAAAATTAAACCGCACGGTCAATGGCGTACGCGCAAAAAAATTCCAAAAATTTAAAAATGAATAAAAAGTGATCAAAAAGTCAGATCAAAACAAAAAAACTTCAGATCGCGGCGCAAAAAACGAGCCCTCATACCGCCCTGTACGTGGAAAAATAAAAAAGTTATTGGGGTCAGAAGAGGACATTTTTAAATGTATAAATTTTCCTGCATGTAGTTATGATTTTTTCCAGAAGTACGACAAAATCAAACCTATATAAGTAGGGTATCATTGTAACCGTATGGACCTACAGAATAATGATAAGGTGTAATTTTTACTGAAATATGCACTGCGTAGAAATGGAAGCCCCCAAAAGTTACAAAATGGTGTTTTTTCTTCGATTTTGTCGCACAATTATTTTTTTTTTCTGTTTCGTCGTGAATTTTTGGGTAAAATGACTGATGTCACTGCAAAGTAGAATTGGTGACGCAAAAAATAAGCCATAATATGGATTTTTAGGTGGAAAATTTAAAGGGTTATGATTTTTAAAAGGTAAGGAGGAAAAAACGAAAGTGCAAAAACGGAAAAATCCTGAGTCCTTAAGGGGTTAAGGCCTTTAATTTTACCAAAATATTTACAGTGTGTTATTTTTTTAAATTTTATTTGTGGTGAGAAATTTAAAAGAAAACAGCAACTTTTGTTTTTAAGCAGTACACTTTACGGTAAAATAGATACATCTTTATTTTGTGGGTAATCCAACTAAAATAATACCCATAGTTTACACACCAATTAGGTGTTTTATTTTTATTGTACTATTTTTAGAAAAAAGCCAAACTTTTTTTTAACCAAATAAGTTACCTTATTCTGACCACTTATAGCTTCCTTATTTTCCTGTACACATGGCTTATTTTTTACTTTGTGATCTGTAGTTTTTACTGGTATCACTTTTGCATATATGTGTCTTTTTGATCACTTTTTACTTAATTTTTTCTGGGATGTGATTTCACAAAAAATCTTGAACTTTGGTATTTTTAATGACACCATTCACTGTAAGGTATCACTAACAATATATTTTAAAAGTCTGAACATTTACGCATGTATGATTTTTTTTTTTTTACCTTTTTTGTAAAATAGGAAAAAGGGGTGACTTCATTTTTTTTATTGGGGGAGGGGTTTATTCACTTTTTAAAGACTTTTTTTTTTTTTTTTTTTTTACTTTTTATAGAAATAATAGACTATTTATAGAAATCTATTGATTGGTATTACTGTTCAGTGCATTGTATAGTCTGCCAGAGGGAAGACCATGCCATCCAGCAGAGTGGCGTGAAGCAGGTAAGCAAAGCTCCAGCCATCATCTTGACTGATCAGACCCCCACAATTGTACTGCAAGTGGTCCAAAAGTTTCACAAAGAACACCCCCCCCCCCCCACAAGGGTATTCCAGGAACAAACTTTTTTTTTATATCAACTGGCTCCAGAAAGTTAAACAGATTTGTAAATCACTTCTATTAAAAAATCTTAATCCTTCCAATAATAAGCTGCTGAAGTTGAGTTGTTCTATTCTGTCTGGCAACAGTGCTCTCTGCTGACATCTCTACTTGTCTCGGGAACTCCACAGAGTAGAAGAGGTTTGCTATGGGGATTTGCTTCTACTCTGGACAGTTCCCGAGACAGGTGTCATCAGAGAGCACTTAGAAAAGAACAATTCAATTTCAGCAGCTCATAAGTACTGAAAGTATTAAGATTTTTTTTTATAGAAGTCATTTACAAATCTGTTTAACTTTCTGGAGCCAGTTATATACAAAAAAAAGTTTTTTCCTGGATAACCCCTTTAATGCTTTAGGTAATGTAACGTGATCAATACTGATCACAGCATCTAAAGGGTTCATGGCAGACATCAGTGGAATTTAGTCATTCAGTACTTTAATCGTGGCCAAAAGTTTTGAAACTGAGGTTTTTTGGGTGGGTTTTTACAAAGTTTGTTGCATCAGCGTTTTTAAGATCTTTTAGTTAGAGGTTTCAATGGTATAGTAAGTTTTTGAACATTTATTGACAAATACATCAAGTTTATGCAAATACTGGATATTGACAGTGTTATACCTTTTTCAAGGCTTTTGCAATTCATCCTGGCATGCTGAATATCAGCATTTGGGCCAAATACTGATGGATAGTAACCCAATCCTGCCTAATTAGTGGTTGAATTTCTGAGGATTGATCAGTTTCTCAATGGGATTGATATCTGGGGAGTTTCCTGGCTATGAACCCAAAATTCGAATGTTTTGTTTACTGAGCCACTTAGTTATCACTCTTTGCCTAGTGATGTGGTGTATCATACTAGAAAAAGCATTGTAAAGCACCAAATTGTTTTAGGATTGTTGGAAGAAGTTGCTCTTGGAGGAGGTTTCAATGCCATTTTTTTATTCATTGCAGTGTTCTTAGGTAAAACTGTAAACAAACCACCCTTCGATGAAAAGCAACCTCATAATTTTAAAGTTAAAGGATGCTTTGCTGTTGGCATGACACAGTACTCATCGTTGCTCTCACCTTTTCTTCTCTTGACAACCAACCATTCTTTTGGATGTCTGAAGGGGGCTCCATCACAAAAAATAGCTTTACCCCAGTCCTCTGCCATCCAATTTCTGTACTTCCTTCAGAACGTCAGTCTATGCTTGATGTATCATTTTTTTTTTTTTTTTGAGAGTAGTGGTTTCTTTGCTGCCCTTCTTAAAGGACAACTGTAGTGGTCAAAAATCCCTGCCCAAATGTTCCCAAAACAAAAGTTATACAATTCAGTCAATTCGTTATATTTACCAATATGCAGCAGTTTCTGAGATATTAGAGATGCCGGCATGGTCCAGTAGTCCTGCGTCCGTCCTCTATTCATTACATTGCAGCCGCCATCTTGGGGAAGGAGATCTCTTCCTCCCAGCAGTGTTTGTGCTCCCCCTAGCCTCCGTCGAGTCCTAACTGCTTATGCATTTGCATAAGCGGGCGCTTTCTGAGGCAGCCATAGGCTCAGCCTCAGAAACGCCCCTATCTGTAATCTCTTTCTGTCTCCTATCTGTAAGATTCAAGCAGGGGGAGAATCAGGATGTCCACAGCTCCTCCCCTGCTCTGTCTACACAGGACCTCACTTATCACGGGGAGGTTTCAAGTTTTCATGGGGGAAACACAGAGCGGGGGAGGGGAGGACGTGTGTGTGAAGGAGACATATTACACTGCAGGGGCTGGTGGTGTATAGACTACAGGGAATAAATATCATACTGGAGATGATTTTTGTGTGTGAGAGGGAGGGGGAGGGGGGGACTACTGAATGACACATGCTGGGAGTTGTAGTCCCTATTATGTGTGTGTGTGTGTGTGTGTATGCCAGTGTTTCCCAACCAGGGAATGCTGGGAGTAGTAGTTTTGCTACATCTGGAGGCACCCTGGTTGGGAAACACTGGTGTATGAACTACAACTCCCAGGAGACTACAGAGATACAATAGAGGAGTTGGTGAACTACAACTCCCAGGAAACTACAGAGATACAATAGAGGAGTTGGTGAACTACAACTCCCAGGAAACTACAGAGATACAATAGAGGTGTTGGTGAACTACAACCCCCAGGAAACTACAGAGATACAATAGAGGTGTTGGTGAACTACAACTCCCAGGAGACTACTGAGATACAATAGAGGTGTTGGTGAACTACAACTCCCAGGAGACTACTGAGATACAATAGAGGTGTTGGTGAACTACAACTCCCAGGAGACTACTGAGATACAATAGAGTGTTGGTGAACTACAACTCCCAGGAGACTACAGAGATACAATAGAAGTGTTGGTGAACTACAACTCCCAGGAGACTACAGACATACAATATAGGTGTTGGTGAACTACAACTCCCAGGAGACTACTGAGATACAATAGAGGTGTTGGTGAACTACAACTCCCAGGAGACTACTGAGATACAATAGAGGTGTTGGTGAACTACAACTCCCAGGAGACTACTGAGATACAATAGAAGTGTTGGTGAACTACAACTCCCAGGAGACTACAGACATACAATATAGGTGTTGGTGAACTACAACTCCCAGGAGACTACCGAGATACAATAGAGGTGTTGGTGAACTACAACTCCCAGGAGACTACAGAGATACAATAGAAGTGTTGGTGAACTACAACTCCCAGGAGACTACAGAGATACAATAGAGGTGTTGGTGAACTACAACTCCCAGGAGACTACTGAGATACAATATAGGTGTTGATGAACTACAACTCCCAGGAGACTACAGAGATACAATAGAAGTGTTGGTGAACTACAACTCCCAGGAGACTACCGAGATACAATATAGGTGTTGATGAACTACAACTCCCAGGAGACTACTGAGATACAATAGAGGTGTTGGTGAAGTACAACTCCCAGGAGACTACAGAGATACAATATAGGTGTTGATGAACTACAACCCCCAGGAAACTACAGAGATACAATAGAGGTGTTGGTGAACTACAACCCCCAGGAAACTACAGAGATAAAATAGAGGTGCTGGTGAACTACAAATCCCAGGAGACTACAGAGATAAAATAGAGGTGTTGGTGAACTACAAATCCCAGGAGACTACAGAGATACAATATAGGTGTTGGTGAACTACAAATCCCAGGAGACTATTGATACAATAGAGGTGTTGGTGAACTACAACACCCAGGAGACTACAGAGATACAATATAGGTGTTGGTGAACTACAACTCCCAGGAGACTCCTGATATAATAGAGGTGTTGGTGAACTACAAATACCAGGAGACTACTGAGATACAATAGAGGTGTTGGTGAACTACAAATCCCAGGAGACTACAGAGATACAATAGAGGTGTTGGTGAACTACAACGCACAGGAGACTACAGAGATACAATGGAGGTGTTGGTGAACTACAAATCCCAGGAGACTACTGAGATACAATATAGGTGTTGGTGAACAACAACCCCCAGGAGACTACTGATACAATAGAGGTGTTGGTGAACTACACCTCCCAGGAGACTACTTGTGTGATTGAGTGTATACAGGAGAGCCGAGTGTGATTGTGTGTATACAGCAGAGCCGAGTGTGTGATTGTGTGTATACAGCAGAGCCGAGTGTGATTGTGTGTATACAGCAGAGCCGAGTGTGTGATCCTGTGTATACAGCAGAGCCAAGTGTGTGATCCAGTGTATACAGCAGGATAACACACTTTACCATATTTACTTTCACTATCCACTTTCCAGTGCAGACACTGCTGATTCTAGCTATGCAGGCTGTTTGTCTACAGTGAGCACGGAGGTAGCCTGCTTCATCACTGGACAGGAGCCAGCATGGGGAAGGGGAGATGAGCAGAAGGGGAGGGTATATGCATAGGGGAGGGAGATGTGGGCGTTACAATATAATAATTTGCTCGGGGGATAGAACAGGGGGAAGGCAGCAGCTTACAGGAAGTAAGCACAAGGCATGATAGGAGATGTAGTTTTACTTTCACTTCTCCTCAGTAATTGGTGTGCTGATAACGGGAGAAGGGCTGGGCCAATTTTGACGGGGGAGACATCGTTGGAAAAAAAGTTTTTTTGCCCAGCACTGCAGATGTCCTTTAAAGGGGTTGTGCGCTGCCCTGCAATTCGGAGCTCCGCTCACAGCGTCCGGAAGTTCATTACTCCGAACGCCGTGTGCGGGCTTCCGTGTTCGCGGCCGCCCGCCCCCTCTACCAAAGCCTATGGGAAGGGGGTGTGACAGCGGTCACGCCCCCTTCCCATAGACTTTGGTTGAGGGGGTGGGCGAGACGTCACGAGGTGGCAGGCGAGAAGTCACACCTGCCGGCCGCGAACACGGAAGCCCGCACACAGCGTTCGGAGTAATGAACTTCCGGACGCTGTGAGCGGAGCTCCGAACTGCACGTTAGCGCACAACCCATTTAACAACAGGCTCCAGGCTAGCCTCCAAAAGCCTCTGTCTCATAATGGATGCAGATGCACTGATACCTGCCTGCTGCTATTCCTAAGCAAGCTTTGCACTGGTGAAAAACCAATCCTATAGCTGAATCCACTTTAGGAGACAGCCCTGGCACTTAATGGACAATAAATGGTTGATGTAAAGGCAAACTTAAAGAGTGATCTCAAATGTATTTTTTTTCTTTTCTGTGGCAAGGAATTTATTGCAAATCATCTGTTCACATTTGATGACAATCTAGAGTTCATTGCCACTGTAAATTTGTGAGTCTCAAAACTTGTGTGATACGCAGGGCTTTTTTGTGTGTCAGTTTTATTTTAGTACATTTTTACTTTGTAGCTTGAGGGCAAATGTAAAAATACTAAATGGAAATAAGTATTTCTAATGTTTACTATTATAACAAATTTCTGGTTAAGAACTTTTTTTTTAATTGTGTTCTCTTTAGATTATGGTCATTTCTATAAATGGGATGTATATAGGGAGCAGGGCCAGAAGCGTTGTTTGGGCTTTTTTGATCTTCTTAACCTTGTGCCCCCATAAAGTCATAAAATACCTTTGGGTGGCATTTTCACATCACATTTCTTTACTGCTGATTTTCCCTGTAACAGGGGCTGAGAAATTAGCCCCCGTTACAGGGGGAATACAGCCTACTGACCCACTCTACAAGGCTGATCTAGGTTTAATGAGACCCAGCAGAACACTACAGTTAGATGACATTTGGAGATCACATGTCATATGGCTTCCTACTGAGCTGTATACACAGAACCTATGAGTGCTGGTATATAGCGATCAGGAGGGAAGAGGCAGTAAAACACCATCCTTGCCTTCTCTCTGGAGAGACCAGCCGTTGCTGAAATTTAGCTCTCAAAATGTGCACCTGCAAAACTCTGAAAGGACATTTAGAAAAGTCCTTGCATATTTAATTGCCAATTGCCCAAACATTTAAAAGTTAACAGATGGTTAAGTAAAGAAGATAAAAAAAAATGGAGCAATACCTTTCGAACCAAATTTTATCACGCAGTGGAGCTTAAGTGAAGAAAGGCTGAAATATGCAAATGTGTTAAGGGCAAAACAACAAAAAGTTAAGACAGTTAATACAAAAAAACAAAAGCATTACAATATGAAAAAAAAGGAAACATGAAACGAAATGCAAGAAATATTACTAAAACCTTTACTCTTTTTAGAACAAGAATTAAACACAACATTACATACAGTGGAATGAGACAAAATATGTTAGTTATTTTATCTTTAAAATCAAAATATTCCTTAAAATATTTACATTTTACAGTATAAAAAATAGCAAAACACAAGAATGTACAAGCTGAATTTTCAAGTATTTAAAGCACAAACAAAAATGTCTCAATTTAACTTACTAAGAAATTGAAGCTTGAAAGATTAGCCTATATTGCCCTATGGCAAGTGCATTTCAAAGCTATACTGTAGTAACCGAACGGCTTTGACCCAAAAATTTGTGATATAATCAACTATGATATGCTGACCATAATAAGTAATTTGCTTATTTTTGTCAAAATTTTTGTTGTTTTCTACAGCACCAAATTTTTATATATTAATCTCCAATTAAGAATCGGTATAGCTTCAAGATATTCTGGTTGTAAAAACAGTGCAATCAAATACATTTTGTATATTTTTCTTTTAAAATGTTAATACCTTAGCGTGAAAAAGCTGCTTCTTTCCAACTAAATATTACATATTAGCATATTTAGAAAGAAATATATTGACATTAAATTTCAATTTGTGTAAAAGATTTGTTAAATAAGTTTAAGATTAGTGATAATTGAACATAAAACATATAATGGGCAATCAGGCTTAAAATAGTTCTTGTGTGGAAAAACACTGAGAGTTCATAAAAAATGATGGCACAACCAAGTAATAGATAAAACAGCATGAGATGTTTATCGTTTACTTTTAGTTTTATCACTGTGGTCCTTATTTCTTTCTCTGTGGTGCCGATCACGATCTTTTTCCTCTTCTCGATCTCTGTTTCTGTCCCTACTTTTTTCTTTATCGTGAGTACGGTCCTCACTTTTAGATTTATCATTCCTCCCTTCTTTGCTTGTTCTACTATCAGAAGACTTGTCACTATGAGAGGCCCGATTTCTTTCTTTTTCCCTATGTGACTCATCGCGGCTTTTCCGATCTCTGTCATGACTCCTTTCTTTTTCTCGGTCCCTACGTCTGCTTCTTTCAGAGTCTTTATCTCCGTGCTTATCATTTCCAGATTCCTTATCATGCCTCTTATCTCTTGAGTGGTGTGACTCACTATAAAATCTCTGCCTGTGTTCACTTCTGCTTCCTCGACTAGAACTTCTGTCAGATATTCTATCTTGCTTGTCCCAAGGATCACTGTGACGTCTTTCTGGGCCTCTGTGGTCTCTATGGTACAGCTTTTGTGGCGCTTGGTACCTGACTTGTTCAGGGTTTATAAGAGGTCCTGTAGGAACATGTCCAAAATAATGAGGAGGCTGCCTAGCTAACTGAAGTGTTGGGTGCCAGGCAACTAATGAATTATGGATACTGGATTCTGCAGATTGAAATCTGGGTGGTCTTGGAAAACCCATACCTAATGGTGTAGGTAAGAGAGGTGGTATGTGAGGAGCATAGGGAAATATTGGATTACCCTGCAAAGGAAAGCCTGGAGCATGCTGGAATGGAAAGGCTGGAGGGCTAGTATTTAAAGGTAAGAAGGAAGGCTGTGGTAACCTTAATGGAGAAAAGTTTCCTGAAAAAGTAGGAGCTGGACTTTTGACAGAATTTTCAGTTTGAGTCTGGGATTTGTTTGCAGCCAAAGCTCGTCTAAATTGCTGGAGAGGATCTGTGTCATCAATAAGGAGATCTGGGGGGAATGTCTTTTCAGTATTGGATTCTTCATCTATATCTGTGCCAACATTTGTGGAAGAAGAAAATGATAAATTGGTTTTCGGTCTACTTTTAGGTGAAGATACATCAGTTTCTTCATGAGAATGTTTCCTTGTCTTATCTTTCTTATGTCGGGAGGCATTATCAGTGAAATCCTTATTCTGGTGTGAATCTGATTTAGCATCTTTTGTATCTGAAGTATTAATATGATGACCTCTTCCAGCTGCTTGTCTAGGATCCCTTTTACTATGTATTAACTTTGGAGATTTCACAGGGCTCGAGCTGACATCCACAGATGCTATATTATTCTCTTCACTGCTTTTGGTCACTGGAATTGAAGACATATTTGAAACTGGTACAACATTATTCTTAACATCTGCTTCTTCTGCTAAAAGATTTTTATCCACCGGCTCTTCACCCAGAACATTCACTGTAGTTAAAAATGCCTCAGTGGAAACATCAGGAGGTTTATCTTTCAGAGAAAGTCCTAATGATGATCCAGGTAATGTTATTGGAGCTGGATTATCCTTTGTTTCTTCTACTGTACTGGACAATATATTCATTTCTATGTTTAATGATTTTTCAGAAGTGCCTGATTCATCAATTGCTTGATTTTTTTCTTCTTTAAAAGTCTTATTTGCTATAGCTGATGATTTACATTCAAAGTTATTCTCTGTAGTACCTAAAAGAGACTGTAATATATCATCAACTGGTAAAGGTTTATTAGCCAGATCTAAGGTAGATTGTGGATTTTCCCATCCAACTAATACTCCTGGTAAAAAACGTAGTGGCTTTGCAGGCTCTCTTTTAATTGCTTCTGGTACAGTTTCAGTTTCAACCACAGCCTGTGGTTCCTCAGTTTCTGAAACCTGTGCTCTGTTCCGATTCTTATGCAATACGGTAGTAAAAGAATTAAAAAAATCATTTTCATCATCTTCTTCATCATCATCCTCATCGAGTTCAAGTCTATTCTTCTTCTCCGGCACATTAAGTAAGGAGCCTAAATGTTCATCATCAATGCTTGTACTGAGCTGTCGTTTCACTTTCTGGCGAATTATCAAAGCCAGAAGTAAATTTGGTCGACGTGTTTCAAGGCCTGAAAAAAAATAAAAACAAAGAATTTAGTAAGTAATTATAAAATATATACAAATTTCTAAGAGCCTGAATTTGTGTCCACATGCCTACCCTTACATGACAGACATGGAGGTTATTACATTTTCAGGAAATATGAGCATTAAGAAGCCTTGGCACTCTTTTGAACACTATGAGAATAACTCAATGGTTTTACTCACACAGTAAATTATCACAGTCGAGTCATGCAGACTTAATTCAAATAAACAACCTTATAGCAGTGCAGCATTGTACAGCTTTTTGCAGTTATAGGTGATGTCCTATGCTCCTATTGCCATTAGAATCAATGGTCTACTACCATTACTTCAGAGTGAAGTTAAAAAGAATCTGTCTTATGCATTCACATAGTGTAATGCACACAGTGCCAGAAAGGCATTAAAAGCACCTTTACAGGCATACCTTTACATTTGCAAATTCCTGCTTTTGAACAAGACAATGGGGGAGATTTATCAAAACCTGTGCAGAGGCAAAGTTGCCCAGTTGCCCACAGCAACCAATCAGATTGCCTCTTTCATTTTTCAGAGGCCTTGTTAGGAATGTAAGAAGTACGCTGATTGGTTGCTATGGGCAACTTTGCCTCTGCACAGGTTTTGATAAATCTCCCCATTATGTGTTTTTTTTCCCCACACATTTAAATGAGCAGCAAGTACCCACAGGGTGGGGAAGATCAACTCAAGTGACCAGCATTTCCTGCAGGATAACGTGTGTCCATCAAATACAGGATAAATCAACCAGCATATAGAAATGCAGATATATATATGTATAGATAGAGATATATATATATATATATATATATGTAAAAAAACAAAACAAGTAAAAGTTAAAATTTGTCACAAATGATAGAGCGTATAAACTATTTCAAACACTGTTATTCACATAGTTGGTACTCTAATGCAAAGAAACAATTTCAATAACCTAATGTATAAAATAACGGTGTCTGAGAATAAAAAATATAAAATTATAAAGTTCAACCTATTTTAAAGGGGTGCTCTGGGGAAGTTAAAATGGTGGTACTCTGGAAAACATTTTTTAAATCAACTGGTGCCAGAAAGTAAAACAGATTTGTAAATTACTTCTATTTAAAAATCTTAATCCTTCCAGTACTTATCAGCTGCTATATGTTGCACAGGAAGTTCTTTCCTTTTTGAATTTCCTTTCTGTCTGACCACACCTCTGTCCATTTTAGGAACTGTCCAGAGCAAGATAGGTTTGCTATGGGGATTTGCTCCTACTCTAGACAGTTCCTAAAATGGACAAAGGTGTCAGCAGGGAGCACTGTGGTCAGCCAGAAAGGAAATTCAAAAAGAGAAGAACTTCCTGTGCAACATACAGAAGCTGATAAGTACTGGAAGGATTAAGATTTTTAAACAGAAGTAATTTACAAATCTGTTTAACTTTCTGGCACCAGTTGATTAAAAAAAAAAAATTATATATATCTGATTGACAGGCAGGGAGCGAGCACAGGCTAAAAGAATTCGAACAGGAGAGACCCCTAGTGGCCGGTTTTCAAATGGAAATTACACCATATTAATAAAAAAAAAAAAAAAATTATGAAACTATATTAGAGATATGTTGTAGTACATAAGTACTACCACATATCAAAAAAAAAGTTGGTGACAGTGCCCATTTAAAGAGAGGATGGCTTCTACAAATGGATAATGATCCTAAACACACCTCGAAATCCACGGGGGATTACATCAAGAGGCATAAACTGAAGGTTTTGCCATTGCCTTCACAATCTCCTGACCTCAACCTAATTAAAAATCTATGGATAGACCTTAAAAGAGCAGTGCGTGACAGACAGCCCAGAAATCTCAAAGAACTGGAAGACCTTTATAGGGAAGAATGGGCAAAGATACCTCACACAAGAATTGAAAGACTCTTGGCTGGCTACAAAAAGCATTTACAGGCTGTGATACTTGCCAAAGGGGGCAGTGCAAGATATTAATTCTGCAGGGTGCCCAAACCCATACACATTCATCTCACATTGAGCATTAAAAAAAAATACTTTTAAACTTTTATAAAAAAATTGATGGATCAAATCATTTATTTTTTGCAACTTTAGTGTAAGTTTACATGTAGCATATACGCTGAAGATTTCATGCAAGGAATTCCATAGGATGTAATCACCGAATTTCCCAGCATAAAAGCTGCTGGATATGATACTGAGGATTTAATGCTGTAAATTTTATGCTGTATCCAGAGACTGAAAGGAGAATAAAGTGAATATTAACCCTTTAAAGACCAGGCTTATTTTGACCTTAAAGGGGAACTCCATAACAGAAAAATAAATAAATATTTCTCCTATATGCCTAGGCTGCCACAATAAAACAGCAAACCCTAACTTACCTTCCTCCACTCACGGAATCGCATTATTCTTTGGCCCTGGTCTTCCTACGGCTTTTGGTGCCCGATATGTCACCACCTCGGTCAGTGATGGGCTGAGGGGCGGTGTGATGTACCAGCACAGCACTTTGAATAATGCCAAGCCCAGGCCCATTACATCACACCGCTCAGCATATCACCGGACGAGAAGGGCCATCCCTGCCGCTGGTGATTTACTATGCACAGTATAATGTGCTGGGCACCAAAAGCTGGAAAAAGACAGAGGCTGGAGGATGGAAAACCAACTCCATTGTCTTTGAAGGAGTGGCGGAAAGTAAGTCAAAGTTTATCTTTTCTTTTTATTCCGGCAGCCCTGGCATATAGGAGTAATACAATTAATAAAATTTTCACTCGAATTTCCCTTTAACCTCTTAAGGACCCATGACGTACGCATACGTCATGGAGAATTCCGGCCCCCGCCGCGCACCGGGTGGGGATCGGACCGGGATGCCTGCTGAAATCATTCAGCAGGCATCCCGTGCAAATGCCCAGGGGGGTCATCAGACCCCCCATGTCGGCGATCGCGGCAAATCGCAAGTGAATTCACACTTGCGATTTGCGCGATTCCGGGTCATTACGGGTCTATAGTGACCCCGTGACACGGAATATAAGGGGGATCGCGGTTATCTAAGACACCCACGATCCCCCTGAAGGCATAGGAGTGAGGTGGCAAGGGTGCCACCCCTCCTATCCCTGCTATTGGTGGTCTAGACATGACCACCAATAGCAGATCGGGGGCGGGTTAACTTTCGTTTTCCACGTCCTGCCCACCCACAATAGAAGGGGCAGGACGGGGGAAACGACGAAGATCCACTTACCGATCCGGGCGGGCGACGGAGGCTGCGGGCGACGGAGATCGGTGTGCGGCGATGACGTGCGGCTGGATCCGACGGAAGCCGGTGAGTTGCCTAGCAACATCTGGAGGGTACAGTTTGAGACCATTATACAGTGGTCTCTAACTGTAGCCCTCCAGATGTTGCAAAACTACAACTCCCAGCATGCCCAGACAGCTGTTTGGGCATTCTGGGAGTTGTAGTTTTGCAACAGCTGGAGGGCTACAGTTTAGGGACCACTATATAGTGGTTTCAAACTGTAGCCCTCCAGATCTTGCAAAACTACAACTCCTAGCATGCCCAAACAACTGCTTGCTGTTAGGGCATGCTGGAATTTATAGTTTTAATAATAATAATAATAATAATACTCCTACAATTGTCACCATACAATAACCACCAATAACGCAAAAGTCATGCAAAAATTGTAAAAACTTTATTAATGTTCTAACCACAATTAACAATGACAAAAGGAAGGACAGACAACCCCACCCCTAAAAAACATATACCCCAGAATGGCACTGGTACCCTGGTCCTGATTATCAATAGATGGTAAGTAACAGGAACACTGCACAAGGTTATGTATCCCCCTTAACATCGGTACGGCAGTGGAGGATCTCCTGACGAAGTGGGTAGACCCACAAAACGACGTCCGTTGAGGGTGCATGGTGTCCCTGGATGGCCTGTGGGAACATGCCTACTACAGGTAGTGTATGATGGATATATATAATTCTTATAATTGACTTTGTATTGATGTATACACTGCCGTACCGATGCTAAGGGAGATACATAACCTTGTGCAGTGTTCCTGTTACTTACCATCTATTGATAATCAGGACCAGGGTACCAGTGCCATTCTGGGGTATATGTTTTTTAGGGGTGGGGTTGTCTGTCCTTCCTTTGGTCATTGTTAATTGTGGTTAGAACATTAATAAAGTTTATACAATTTTTGCATGAATTTTGCATTATTGGCGGTTATTGTATGGTGACAATTGTAGGAGTATTACCATAGGTGGTTTTTGTTGCCATTTCTATTGGTGTCATTCAGAGGAAGAGTGTAGGTTATATTGGAATTTGTAGTTTTGCAACAGCTGGAGGACCACAGTTTTGAGATCACTTTGCAGTGTTCTCTAAAACTTTAGCCCTCCAGATGTTGCAAAACTGCAAATTCCAGCATGTCCAAACAGCAAACAGCTGTCTCGGCATGCTGGGAGTTGTAGTAGCGTACCTCCAGCTATTGAATAACTACATCAGCAGTTTTGCAACAGCTGGAGGCACACTGGTTGGAAAATACTGAGTTATGTAACAGAACCTAACTGAAGGTTTTCCAACCAGTGTGTCTCCAGCTGTTGCAAAAGTACAACTCCCAGCATGCACGGTCTGTTAGTACATGCTGGGAGTTGTAGTTTTGAAACAGCTGGAGGTTTGCTCCCCCATGTGAACGTACAGGGTACATTCACACAGACAGGCTTACAGTAAGTGTCCTGCTTCAAGTTGGGCTGCGGCAAATTTTTCACCGCAGCTCAAACTCCTAGCGGGAAACTCACCGTAACACGCCAGTGCGAATGTACCCTAAAAACACTACACTACACTAACACATAATAAAGGGTAAAACACTACATATACACTCCCTTATACTGCCCCCCCCCCCCCCCCCCAATAAAAATGAAAAACTTATTGTATGGCAGTGTTTCCAAAACGAAGCCTCCAGCTGTTGCAAAACAACACTTACTGTCCAGGCAAGCTTGGAATTTAGCAACAGCTGGAGGCACCCCGTTTGGAAATCAATGGCGTAGAATACCCCTATGTCCACCCCTATGCAATCCCTAATTTAGTCCTCAAATGCGCATGGAGCTCTCTCACTTCGGAGCCCTGTCGTATTTCAAGGAAACAGTTTAGGGTCACATATGGGGTATCTCGGTACTCGGGAGAAATTGCACTACAAATTTTGGGGGCCTTTTTCTCCTTTTACCCCTTATGAAAAGGAAAAGTTGGGGTCTACACCAGCTTGTTGGTGTAAAAAAAGAAAAAAAAATTACACTAACATGCTGGTGTTGCCCCATACTTTTTATTTTCACAAGCGTTAAAAGGAAAAAAAGACCCCCAAAATTTATAACGCAATTTCTCCTAATAAATAAATACCCCATATGTGGGCGTAAAATGCTCTGTGGGCACACAACAAGGCTCAGGAGTGAGAGCGCACTATGTACATTTGAGGCCTAAATTGGTGATTTGCACAGGGGTGGCCGATTTTACAGCGGTTCTGACATAAACGCAAAAAAATAAATACCCACATGTGACCCCATTTTGGAAACTACACCCCTCACGTAATGTAATAAGGGGTACAGTGAGCATTTACGCCCCACAGGGGTCTGGCAGATTTTTGGAACAGTGGTCCGTGAAAATGAAAAATTTAATTTTTCATTTGCACAGCCCACTGTTCCAAAGATCTGTCAAAACGCCAGTGGGGTGTAAATACTCACTGAACCCCTTATTAAACTCTGTGAGGGGTGTAGTTTCCAAAATAGCGTCACATGTGGGGGTTCCACTGTTCTGGCACCACAGGGGGCTTTGTAAACGCACATTGCCCCTGACTTCCATTCCAAACAATTGTTTTCCCAAAAGCTCAATGGTGCTCCTTCTCTTCTGAGCATTGTAGTTTGCCCGCAAAGCATTTTACGTCCTAACATGGGGTATTTCCATACTCAGAAGAGATGGGGTTACAAATTTTGGGGGTCATTTTGTCCTATTATCCCTTGTAAAAAAAATTATTTGAGGGAAAACTAGCATTTTAGTGAAAAAAAATAATCAATTTCACATCCATCTTTAACGAAAAGTCGTCAAACACCTGTGGGGTGTTAAGGCTCACTGGACCCCTTGTTACGTGCCTTGAGGGGTGTAGTTTCAAAAATAGTATGCCATGTGGTTTTTTATTTTGCTGTTCTGGCACCATAGGGGCTTCCGAAATGTGACATGCCCCCCAAAAGCCATTTCAGAAAAACTCACTCTCCAAAATCCCAGTGTCGCTCCTTCCCTTCTGAGCCCTCTACTGCGCCCGCCGAACACTTGACATACACATATGAGGTATTTTCTTACTCGATAGAAATTGGGTTACACATTTTAGGAAGATTTCTCTCCTTTTACCCCTTGTAAAAATTGAATAACTGGGTCTACAAGAACATGCGAGTGTAAAAAATGAAGATTTAGAATTTTTTCTTCAATTTGCTGCTATTCCTGTGAAACACCTAAAGGGTTAACAAACCTTTTGAACGTCATTTTGAATACTTTGAGGGGTGCAGTTTTTATAATGGGGTCATTTGTGGGGTATTTCTAATAAGAAGGCCCTTCAAATCCACTTTAAAACAGAACTGGTCCTTGAAAAATTTTGATTTTGAAAATTTTGTGAAAAATTGGAAAATTGCTGCTATACTTTGAAGCCCTCTGATGTCTTCCAAACATAAAAATGATGGAAACATAAAGTAGACATATTGTATATGTGAATTAATATATAATTTATTTGGAATATTAATTTTCCTTATAAGCAGAGGGCTTCAAAGTAAAAAAAAATGCAAAATTTTCAATTTTTTCATCAAATTTTGGAATTTTTCACCAAGAAATGATGCAAGTATCGACAAAATTTTACCACTAACATAAAGTAGAATATGTCACGAAATAACAATCTCGAAATCAGAATGAAAGGTAAAAGCCTCCCAGAGTTATTAATGTTTAAAAGTGACAGTGGTCAGATGTGCAAAAAATGGCCGTGTCCTACAGTGAAAATTGGCTGGGTCCTTAACCCCTTAAGGACCCAGCCATTTTACACCTTAGGACCCGGCCATTTTTTGCCCATCTGACCACTGTCACTTTAAACATTAATAACTCTGGAATGCTTTTAGTTATCATTCTGATTCCGAGATTGTTTTTTCGTGACATATTCTACTTTAACTTAGTGGTAAAATTTTTTTGGTAACTTGCATCCTTTCTTGGTGAAAAATCCCCAAATTTGATGAAAAATGAGAAAATTTAGCATTTTTCTAACTTTGAAGCTCTCTGCTTGTAATGAAAATGGATATTCCAAATATTATTTTATTTTATTCACATATACAATATGTCTACTTTATATTTGCATCATAAAATTGACGAGTTTTTACTTTTGGAAGACATCAGAGGGCTTCAAAGTTCAGCAGCAATTTTCCAATTTTTCACAAAATTTCCAAAATCACACTTTTTCAGGGACCAGTTCAGGTTTGAAGTGGATTTGAAGGGTCTTCATCTTAGAAATACCCCACAAATTACCCCATTATAAAAACTGCACCCCCCAAAATATTCAAAATGACATTCAGTCAGCATTTTAACCCTTTAGGTGTTTCACAGGAATAGCAGCAAAGTGAAGGAGAAAATTCACAATTTCAATTTTTTACACTCGCATGTTCTTGTAGACCCAATTTTTGAATTTTTACAAGGGGTAAAAGGAGAAAATGTATACTTCTATTTGTAGCCCAATTTCTCTTGACTAAGCACATACCTCATATATCTATGTAAAGTGTTCGGCGGGCACAGTAGAGGGCTCAGAAGGTAAGGAGCGACAAGGGGATTTTGGAGCGTACGTTTTTCTGAAATGGTTTTTGGGGGGCATGTTGCATTTAGGAAGCCCCTATGGTGCCAGAACAGGAAAAAAAAAAAACACATGGCATATCATTTTGGAAACTAGACCCCTTGCGGAACGTAACAAGGTATAAAGTGAGCCTTAATACCCCACAGGTGTTTCACGACTTTTGCATATGTAAAAAAATTAAAAAAAAATGTCAATAAAATGTGTGCTTCCCCCAAATTTCATATTTTTGCAAGGGTTAATAGCAGAAAATAGCCCCCAAAATTTGTAACCCCATCTCTTCTGAGTATGGAGGTACCCCATAAGTTGACATGAAGTGCAGTACGGGCAAACTACAATGCTCAGAAGAGAAGGAGTCATATTTGGCTTTTTGAGAGCAAATTTTGCTCGGGGGGGCTTGTCGCATTTAGGAAGCCCCAATGGTGCCAGAACAGCAAAATAACCCCCACATGGCATACCATGTTGGAAACTAGACCCCTTGAGGAACGTAACAAGGGGTACAGTGAGCATTTACCCCCCACTGGTGTCTGTCAGATCTTTGGAACAGTGGGTTGTACAAAATTTTTTATTTGCGCAGCCCACTGTTCCAAAGATCTGTCAGACACCAGTGGGGTGTAAATTCTCACTGCACCCCTCATTACATTCCGTGAGGGGTGTAGTTTCCGAAATGGGGTCACGTGTTTTTTTTTTTTTTTTTGCGTTTGTCAAAACCGCTGTAACAATCAGCCACCCCTGTGCAAATCACCTCAAATGTACATGGTGCACTCTCCCTTCTGAGCCTTGTTGTGCGCCCCCAGAGAACTTTGCGCCCACATATGGGGTATCTCCGTAGTCGGGAGAAGTTGCATTACAAATTGTGGGGGGCTTTTTTTTCCCTTTTACCTCTTGTCAAAATGAAAAGTATAGGGCAACACCAGCATGTTAGTGTAAAAAATTCTATTTTTTTACACTAACATGCTGGTGTAGACCCCAATTTCACCTTTTCATAAGGGGTGAAAGGAGAAAAAGCCCCCCAAAATTTGTTAGGCTATTTCTCCCCAGTACGGCGATACCCCATATGTGACCCTAAACTGTTGCCTTGAAATACAACAGGGCTCCAAAGTGAGAGCGCCATGCGCATTTGAGGCCTGAATTAGGGATTTGCATTGGGGTGGACATAGGGGTATTCTACGCCAGTGATTCCCAAACAGGGTGCCTCCAGCTGTTGCAAAACTCCCAGCATGCTTGGACAGTCAACAGCTGTCCGGCAATACTGGGAGTTGTTGTTTTGCAACAGCTGGAGGCTCCATTTTGAAAACAGTGGCGTACCAGACATTTTTCATTTTTATTGGGGGAGGGGGGCTGTGTAGGGGTATGTGTATATGTAGTGTTTTTTACTTTTTATTTTATTTTGTGTTAGTGTAGTGTAGTGTTTTTAGGGTACAGTCACACGGGCAGGGGGGGGGGGGGGGGGTTACAGCGATTTTCCCGCTGCAAGTTTGAGCTGCCGCGCAAAATTTGCTGCATCGCAAACTTGCAGCCTGATACTCACTGTAAGCCCCCTGCCCATGTGAATGTACCCTGTACATTCTCAAGGGGGGACCTCCAGCTGTTGCAAAACTACAACTCCCAGCATGCACAGTCTATCAGTGCATGCTGGTAGTTATAGTTTTGCAACAGCTGGAGGCACACGGGTTGGGAAACACTGAGTTAGGAAACAGACAATGTTTCCCAACCAGTGTGCCTCCTGTTGTTGCAAAACCACAACTCCCAAACATTCTCAGGCATGCTGGGAGTAGTAGTTCGGCAACATCTTTAGAGCCAGATGTTGCCGAACTACAACTCCCAGCATGCAACATCTGGAGGACTACAGTTTGCAGACCACTAATACAGTGGTTCCCAATCTGTGCCCTTCCAAATGTTGCAAAACTACAACTCCCAGTATGCCAAAACTGTCCAGGCATGCTGGGAGTTGTAGTTCTGCAACATCTGAAGGGCCAGATGTTACAGAACTACAACTCCCAGCATGCCTCGACAGTAAGGGCATGCTGAGAATGTGTAGTTTTGCAACATCTGGAAGGGCACAGTGGTCTCCAAACTGTGGACCTCCAGATGTTGCAAAACTGCAACTCCCAGCATGCCCAGATGCCAAGGGCTGTCTGGGCATGCTGGGAGTTGTAGTTTACAGGGTCCCATTACAGCAATGCATGTCGCTTTACGGCGACGTGCATTGCTGTAAAGGGCCCGACCGCGGCTGAAGATCTACTCACCTGTCGCCGCCGCCACCATCTTCCTCGCCGGGATCCGGGTCTTCAGGGACGAGGTAAGTACCGGGGCCGGGCCCCAGCACTCCCCCGTCGCGTCCTCCGGTCTTCCTCCCGTCCTCTCCGGACTTCAAGGGGCCGGGCAGGACGGGAGGAAGTAACCGCCCCCCTCCTGCGATTGGTCGGTTAACTAACCGACAGATCGCAGGGAATAGGAGGAGGTGGCAGGTTTGC